>NC_081791.1:2750000-3050000 GCF_963082965.1 Carassius carassius
CGCAAACCGTTTAAAACGATTCAATTCGATTTGGTGAACTGGTTCAAAAAGATCTGGTTACATCGAATGATTCGTTCGCGAACCGGATATCACAAACTCTTTTGTTTTGAACTCTCTCTCACACCAGACATGGAAGAGAAGACAATGCTGAATAAAGTCGTAGTTTTTGCTATTTTTGGACCAAAATGTATTTTCGATGCTTCAAAAAATTCTAACTGACCCTCTGATGTCACATGGACTACTTTGATGATGTTTTTCTTACCTTTCTGGACATGGACAGTATACCGTTCACACAGCTTCAATGGAGGGACTGAGAGCTCTCGGACTAAATCTAAAATATCTTAAACTGTGTTAAAAAGATAAACGGAGGTCTTACGGGTTTGGAACAACATGAGGGTAAGTTATTAATGACATAATTTTGCTATTTGGGTGAACTATACCTTTAACCTTTGTTATCCAAACCATCACTTGATTCAGCAAAAGCAGTCATAATTTTTAACCACCACCAAATCTTGTAATCATCTTATACCATGCCTAATGACCTGGATGAGTAAAAACTATGATATAGACATATTAGTTCAATATCATCTCAGCCTAATAAGAAATTTTCTCTCAAAATAATGCATGCAAAATCATTACATGGTCTCAGATGGTTCTTGAAAGCCCATTGCCATTAACTCTTTATAAATAAGCTCCATTTTCTCAGGGTGTGATCCCCTGGCATAGTTGCATAAAGTTGTGGATGCTTGTCACAACAAGCCTTCAGGGAATGTGGATGCTGGTGATTAGGTCTGGAGAAGCTCACATTTTTGAGGCAGATTGCTGTACTGCCTACAATTCCCCCCTTAATGATGCTCTATGCCTATCAAGCATCCGCTCAAGTCCACTACCATCTCACATATAACACCTCCTCTCTGGGCAGGTGCCCAGTGGCAGTCACTGCCTTAGCTTGTCCCCCGCTTGGCCAAAAGAGGATCTTACCCATCATTGAGAAATCACCCCATGCACACTGGTAACCGCTCTTTCCCGTTGCAACATACTCAACAATTTTCTTCCAGAATCCAGTATTTCCTGCATTTTAGGAAAGGTGCACTCAAGAACCATGACAGCCATTGATAGCTCCTACTAGTGTTAAAACTTTGAGACAGGTTAATCACACTAATATGTAATTTTATATCTTCAAACCATCATGCTGAGATTACTCAGTAATTTTAGAGGTCACACCCATCCATTCAGTGTAATGTTCTGCTACTTTTGTAGCCGGAGCCATCAGGCCCTGTATGATGGTGAAGACTAAAAATAAGACGGATAAGTTACTGTTAATAGAACAAATAGCAATACAACTGTTTAACTATTCAAAATTACCTTGTTATGACCTGCATTTCTTGTAGTGTCGTGGTGTGTGTGTGTGTGTACTTTCTCCTCCCTCTTACTCTCTCTGGTATCTGATAGGATGCCCGCTGATGGGGTGTACGCCATTGGTGGTGAAGACAAGGCGTGGTCTTTAAAAGGATGCTGCCGGCATTCACCGGGGTAATTCATTCATTTTCAATCTTGTGTACTGAGAACGTGGAGCAAAGGGGTCCTGCCGATTTGTTTCTTGTTTGGGTTATGTTTTGTGTTAGGAAGTTAGGGAAGTAAAATGTATTTTACTTTTGTTACTCGCTTAGGTTACTTTTTATTCTCTTTTTCTTTTTAGATTTGTTTTGTTAGTTATTTTGGCCTTTGGGACTACCCTGGAGAGATGCTCTTTGGTTTTTAATAAATCTAATTACTTATTCTCATTAACATCGTGTACCTATTTGATTATCGACCAGAGTGATTCGTACTTGGGATTTCATCGCCACAACCCAGTCTTATTATGCCCTGTTAAGAGTTTTTCCCACTACCCCTAGGCACAGGGCATAATAACCTCTATAGCTCAGGGTCTATATTATTATTTTAAAGACCTCATGTGTCTTTAACAATTGCTCCTAAATTGTTATTCATTATTTTTATAATCTCTTATTTCTTAAATGCATTGGGCAGTTGAACATTTAACTACCAATTGCTCTCTTAATGCATTCAATCTGAACTCAGATCTGTATCTGTATCATGTCCTTTAACATCTCAGTGCCTATGATTTGACTGAAACACTGTGTTTTTACTATAAATAGCTTATCACTTAAAACACAGGCTCACATAACAGCATTTTAGCATGAGAGAGATAACTCAGAGGGATTCAGGACTTGTAGCAATGCACTTTCATTCATTTTTTAACATAATTTCTTCATACTATCATTTTACTCTAGACCAGTTTAAAACTTGTCAGAAATGACATGCATTTTCAAGTGAACATCTTTATATTTGTATTTTTACTTTATTTTTGCAACTCAAAGTTTTCTCAAAGTTCTTTGCAGTCCTTGTCATTACTTTTACATCAATTTGTATTTATTCATTCACTTAATTCTGGCCATGGCTTTGGAATCTCAACAATAGTTTTAAATCTGTCAGGGGTTATCTGACCCAGGTATGTTACTTTGGGTTACTTTGAAAACCCTGTTTATGTTACTTGTTTACAACTTTATCATCTCATATGCAAACAATCATTTTATTTTCTCTCTTTTTTTATGAAGCTGCATGGCTACAATTTTGCAATTCAACAGTAAAATTACTCTTTTGCCCAAACATCCTTAAATATAGCAATTACAAATTTTCCACTCAGAACATGTCTCTGGTATTTTTACAGCTTGAGCCAGAGTCATGGTGAGGGCCAGCATGAGATAAAAACAACTGCTTTATTTCAGTCAAAGTAGTCTTATCTTTTAAAGCAAAACATAAGCGTCTATGTTTTTCCAAAATGCTCCTTCCAATTTGTGTGCCTACAGTCTTTTCACCAACCCACAATTCTGTTCAATATGCCTTGTCAGGACTTTCAACAATTATATAGGAACTAGATCTACAGATCTTATGATATAATTCTTTGTCATTTAAACCTTCTATTCACAAAGAATCAGATTAAATCATAACTCAGTTATTTCTGGGATTATTTTTTATAAATCGGCACATACTGTCACGATCATTAGATGGAGTGGCCATGAGCTTCAGTAGAGGGCACTCCAGTCAGGACCATTCCACCCATTCACCACCAGTTGTCACTTGGACACTAGCACCTCTCAAACTGTTGCACCACACCCGAACTACATTACCCATGTGTCACTGCATCACAATCACCCTGCCACACCTGCACCTCATTCATCAGCCAATTTCCTTGCCACACCTGCACCTCATTTACACACACACATAAAAGCAGCACACTCACTCTCACTCACTGCGAAGTCTTGTTTAGCCAGTCTGACATTTCCGAGCGTTTTCCCAGTGTTTGTTATTCCTGTGTTTTGACCTTTGGACTGTTTATTCCGACTCTGATTCTCTGCTGCCTGTCCCGATCTCTGCTTGTTTCTGGTTACGATTCTGGTTATCCCTGACACACCTGACGCCATTTCTGATCTCTGCCTGTATTACCATTCTGTTGAATAAATGCTGCATATGGATCCGAATGCCTCCCACTCCTTGTTGCAGAAGACTTCGCCATACCAGGATCCAGCAGCCCGGTATCCCCTTGTCACTGAGCTATCGGTTCCTGTTTCAATGTCAGCATATCACCAATCCAGCCTAACCACAGATCCAGTTGACCTGCTGTTAGATCTAAAGCAAGGAGATCGACCTATTGAGGACTATGTTCAACAGTTCTGTGAATTGGTTTATAGAGTTCCTCTGGACGATGAAGTCTTGTTTAAGGATCTATTCCGTTTTGGACTCAATGAACCAGTAAAATCATGGTTACCTAGAGGGGAGTTTAATTACAGCTTAAGGGACATAATGGACTTTGCACTCTTGTTATGTGGTTCTCCTTTCACTGTGGGAGAGGCAGAGGACTTTAAAGCCCCAAAACCGCTGCACAAGATGGCCGCCAGCCCAGCGCCGCAGCACAAGATGGCCGCCAGCCCAGCGCCCCTGCACAAGATGGCCGCCAGCCCAGCACCATTGCACAGGATGGCCGAATCTACACCTGTGTTGCCAGACAAGATGGCTGACTTAACGCCTGAGTCTTCCGTCAAAGTGCCACTGGCTCGCCATCATAGAGGGCGGAGGAGGAGGAGACGTATACCATTCCTCAAATCCCGGAGGACAGTTGACCCTCCAGAGTCGAGTCAGGCTCCAGTTGACCCTCCAGAGTCGAGTCAGGCTCCAGTTGACCCTCCAGAGTCGAGTCAGGCTCCAGTTGACCCTCCAGAGTCGAGTCAGGCTCCAGTTGACCCTCCAGAGTCGAGTCAGGCTCCAGTTGACCCTCCAGAGTCGAGTCAGGCTCCAGTTGACCCTCCAGAGTCGGGTCAGGCTCCAGTTGACCCTCCAGAGTCGAGTCAGGCTCCAGTTGACCCTCCAGAGTCGAGTCAGGCTCCAGTGAACTCTCCAGAGTCGAGTCAGGCTCCAGTGAACTCTCCAGAGTCGAGTCAGGCTCCAGTGAACTCTCCAGAGTCGAGTCAGGCTCCAGTGAACTCTCCAGAGTCGAGTCAGGCTCCAGTGAACTCTCCAGAGTCGAGTCAGGCTCCAGTGAACTCTCCAGAGTCGAGTCAGGTTCCGGTTGACCCTCCAGAGTCAAGTCGAGTCACCGGTGATCGTCAAGGACAGAGTCGAGTCACCGGTGATCGTCAAGGACAGAGTCGAGTCACCGGTGATCGTCAAGGACAGAGTCGAGTCACCGGTGATCGTCAAGGACAGAGTCGAGTCACCGGTGATCTTCAAGGACCGAGTCGAGTCACCGGTGATCTTCAAGGACCGAGTCGAGTCACCGGTGGTCTTCAAGGACCGAGTCGAGTCACCGGTGGTCTTCAAGGACCGAGTCGAGTCACCGGTGGTCTTCAAGGACCGAGTCGAGTCACTGGTGGTCTTCAAGGACCGAGTCGAGTCACTGGTGGTCTTCAAGGACCGAGTCGAGTCACTGGTGGTCTTCAAGGACCGAGTCGAGTCACTGGTGGTCTTCAAGGACCGAGCCGAGTCACTGGTGATCTTCAAGGACAGAGTCGAGTCACTGGTGATCTTCAAGGACAGAGTCGAGTCACTGGTGATCTTCAAGGACAGAGTCGAGTCACTGGTGATCTTCAAGGACAGAGTCGAGTCACTGGTGATCTTCAAGGACAGAGTCGAGTCACTGGTGATTTTTCAAGGACCGAGTCGAGTCACTGGTGATCTTCAAGGACCGAGTCAAGTCACAGTTGATCCTCAGGTACCGAGTCAAGTCACCAACGATTTTCATGAGCAAAGTCAAGTCATCAATGATCTTCATGAGCAAAGTCAAGTCACCATTAACCTCCGTGAACGAAGTCAAGTCACAGTTGATCTTCAAGAGCACAGTCAAGTCACCAAAGATCTTCATGAGCACAGTCAAGTCACAGTTGATCTTCATGAACCCAATCAAATCACAACAGATCTACCAGAGCCTTGTCACATCTCAGCCGAACCTCCAAAGCCTCGTCACATCTCAGAGCTCTCGTCCTATCCTGTCACGGCCAGGGAGGCCGTCAATGAGCTCTCATTAATTCCGGTCAGGGCTACGGAGACCATCCACCAACTCTCTGTCTGTCCTGTCATGGCCACGGAGGTCCTCCATGAACTCACCGCCTGCCCTGTAATGGCCACGGAGGCCAGCTACCATCTCATCACGGCCACGGAGGCCGCTATTAACCTTTTAATTTTCTCTGTTTCAGTCCCACCTGAGCAGACTTGCTGTCCTGTGCCATCGACTCCACTGTGGTGGTCCTCTGCTCCGCCCTGGTGGGCTTCTGTCCCGTCTGCTCGGCTGTGGTGGTCCTCTGCACCGCCCTGGTGGGCTTCTGTCCCGTCTTCTCAGCTGTCGTGGTCCTCTGCTCCGCCCTGGTGGGCTTCTGTCCCATCTTCTCGGCTGTGGTGGTCCTCTACTCCTCCCTGGTGGGCTCCAGCTCCACCTGCTCCACTCTGGTGGGCTCCCACGCCACCTGCTCTGCCTTGGTGGACCCTTGTTCCCGAGTTAGGCACATGGCGGGCTCCTGTTCCTGAGTTAAGCCCATGGCGGGCCCCTGTCTCCTATGTCAGGCCCAGGAGGGGCTCCTGTTTTCCTGAGTTAGGCCCAGGAAGGGCTCCAGTTATGCCTGCTCTGCCCCGGTCCCCGACCACGGCACTTCTTCATGGACCTGGCCCTCCATCCCTCCCCCTGTTCCGCCTCCGCTCCACCGCCCTCCTAGATTGTTTTGAGCATCTGGAAGCCGCTCCTTTGGGGGGGGTCACGATCATTAGATGGAGTGCCCATGAGCTTCAGTAGAGGGCACACCAGTCAGGACCATTCCACCCATTCACCACCAGTTGTCACTTGGACACTAGCACCTCTCAAACTGTTGCACCACACCCGAACTACATTACCCATGAGTCACTGCATCACAATCACCCTGCCACACCTGCACCTCATTCATCAGCCAATTTCCTTGCCACACCTGCACCTCATTTACACACACACATAAAAGCAGCACACTCACTCTCACTCACTGCGAAGTCTTGTTTAGCCAGTCTGACATTTCCGAGCGTTTTCCCAGTGTTTGTTATTCCTGTGTTTTGACCTTTGGACTGTTTATTCCGATTCTGATTCTCCGCTGCCTGTCCCGATCTCTGCTTGTTTCTGGTTACGATTCTGGTTATCCCTGACACACCTGACGCCATTTCTGATCTCTGCCTGTATTACCATTCTGTTGAATAAATGCTGCATATGGATCCGAAAGCCTCCGACTCCTCGTTACACATACATTAAGAAATTTTTATTTCTCTGGTTCTTTCTTTGTTTAAAGCCAATCAAGTTTTTGTTTTAAATTTCCAGTCAGAATCAAAGCTCAGACTGACCATTCCTTTAATTCAGAGAATATTTTTAAGTCAGAGCTTCAGAGCCAAACTGTTTACAGCATTTGCTCTCTTCTGTTTCATTATTTCTATCAGGGCTGAGCAAGTTACCTAATTTTTCAGCCATATTTCTATCATAAACCAAAAAGATATTGAGGCGACAATCTTATCAAAAACACTTGACTTCTGCGTGATGAAACTGCAAAGTATATTCCAGAATTTCCATATACTGGTCCAATCCAATTAGGGTCATGAAAATTAAATTTTAGCTCTTTCATGACTGTTCCTGATCCATCCCAGATCAATCAATCCTTTCCCTTAACCTATATATCTATCTGTATATGCGCATAAATTCTAACTATATATTTTTAACTTTAATTTTAGAGTATTCTGTTCCCTAACCACTGACCTGACCTATTCACTAAAGCTCAGGGTGCCCCTGTCTGTAATGCTGGGTGGTCGAAAGTTGGAAGAGCGATTTACGACTAGAACTCCAGTCTAACATCTTACATTCTTCTCTGTATTTCCTATACCTTTACCACGGCTCTCCCGGCCATACATGCACTTTGCCTTGGCTCTCTGTGCCTAACCAGCACTGCCCTTTATGGCTTCACATGCCCCTTTGCTCTCTGTGCCTAACCAGCACCACTTTCCAACCAGGCTACTTTCCGTAGAATTCAAAATCAACAACAATTATACCCTGACAGAGGATACAAATTGTGTCAATGCATAAGTCAACAAAATTCTGATTGGTTCCAAAACCTAGATAAACTCTCCAAAGACGTATATCTGATACACTGGACATTGGCAGTTGAACGTTTGTCTTGGGACTGTCTGAGCTTCTCCCTGTACCGACAGATACTAACACATATACACAGAAAACTTATCAGAGCTTCAAGACCCTTGCTAGAATTTTATCAGTATGGTTTGTTACACACACACACTATGAAGTCATCATCTTATAGTAGAAATACAGCATAAAGCAGGATTCTCTAATATCGTATCGTATCGTAATATTTAATATCGAGTCTATGCCTGTGTCTCCAGACAAGATGGCCGCCAGCCCAGCACCACTGCACAAGATGGCCGCCAGCCCAGCGCCACAGCACAAGATGGCCGCCCGGCGCCACTGCACAAGATGGTCGCCAGCGCAGCGCCACTGCACAAGATGGCCGCCAGCCCGTTGACTCAGTTCCCAGTTCTCACCTCAGCAAGTCTCTCTCGATTCCCACCACGGCTCAGCCTTTTCACAGCGGTTTTCTGGCCGCAGCGCAGTTGAGGCTGCCTCCTCTACTGGCACAGACCGCGTGTCGTAAATTTTTTTTTAATAACAAGGACGTGTAATAAACGGACTGACTGCAGAGGGTTAGTGGAATGCAGAGGTTTATTGAAACAGGTAATTAAGAGACAGTGGGAGAGATGCAAGTATGTGGATTCTTTGGTGAGAGGGTATGGAGATAGGTTGCGATAGATTAACAACAGTATATCTTGACCAGTGACCAGGGCTGCCAAATAGTTGAGATGAGGAGATACTCGCTGGAGAGAAGATAAGCAAAAGAGGTAAGTTAATGGAGTCAATGCAGGTAACTAGGACAGAGGAATGTTCCGCTCTGTAGCCATGAGAACTTGCTGAATGAGGTGTGTGCTTTTTATGTGCTTGGGAATTGATGATAAAATTGTGAACAGGTGCCGGTGATCAGTATTCAGGTGAGGGGGTGCGCTGTGATGAGCCTGACCGACTTGTGACAGTACCACGTCCTCCAGGGCCCGCTCCCTGATAGATTTTCCCACGAGGCACTGGCTCACCCAGAATCAGATCAATTGTTGGCAGTTGTGAGGCTTTGTGAGGGCAGAACATGTCACTAAATTCTTGATAGCAGGAGGGAATATCCACAGATCTCTACGGGACTCTCAATGGAGGTAGTATTAACGGGCAGGACCTCCGGAGGTGTTTTCGGTGGAGATGGCAGATTAGGGAAACAAATTTGGAAACACTGGTCACTCTACCGGAGGATTTTGACTGACGACCAGGAGATGATCGGATTATGTTGCACCAGCCAGGGAAGACCCAGAATGACATCCGCTGTAGAGCCCTCGAGAAGCAGGAAATTCATAGATTCTGTATGTAACAGGCCTATAGTCATCGTATCGTACCCACACTATACAAGACATGCCACCAATTTAATGATTTTCCAGTAATGGTGATTACTTGGTAGGTGGTTTCTGTAGCGGCGGTTGGTAAATTAAGCTGGCAGCAGAGGTCACCCGAGATGAAGTTCCCGGCTGACCCAGAGTCGAGGAGGGCGGTACCTGGAAGAGTGTTGGGGCAGCAGTAAGTTGAACAGTAGTGGTGAGTGGAATCATCTTAATGGGAGAAGGTTTAATGTAACTCACCGCTGGATGTGGAGGGCGAAGGGGACAGGCCAGGATGTGATGCCCACTCGAGCCGCAGTATAGGCACGGACCCTGGATCAGCCTTCTCTCCCACTCAGTCGGAGTTAGACGGTGGGTGTCGGTCTGCATAGGTTCAGGGTCAGACTCGGAACTCTGGGGTTCGGTCCGACGGTAACGTGTGGATGGTTGGGCTGGTGAACATTCCGGGAGGCAGGACTGAAGGCGATTGGAGCATCTGATGGCGAGCTGAATAAATCTTTCCAGACCATGTGAGTCGTCGTACGCGGCCAGCTGGAGGCGAAGCTTGGGTTCCAGGCAGGGGCGGACTGGCCATCGGGATCACCGGGACATTTCCCGGTGGCCTGATGGTCATTCTGGCCTGCCGGCTGCCACTGTGCAGTCGATCAGGCTGACGTGCTATAGGCTGTTATGCAACTGCGAATTAATTGACGGTCTTATGAATCTACGAATCAGGCGATCGCGGAGTGAAAATGACACCACCACATGACCAAACATCAGCGAAGCACTGCCCAATTGGCTATATCCAGAGGCAGGCTTTATCGCGCAAAAAAAATCAGGCTGGCTTAATCGCGCAAAAAAAAAGGGAGCGTAAATGCAAAGGAGGAGCAGAGACGGAACATATAAAAATGAGAAAAGCCCTGGCCACAGACGCAGCAAGTTGCTTCAAAATCCCAGCCATGTTCGCCAGTAAGGGAGCAGGTTGGTCAGAATTACATTTATATTTACTAGGGATGGGACGGTTCACTGAAAAAAAACGAACCGTTCATTTTAGCACACACTGTTCGGCACGCGCTGGGACCGCTATTCAACTTAAATCTGACAAAGCATCTGTAATATGATTTACTATAAATAACACGTAAAACAAACAGGGTTCAGCTAATATATGTTTCTGCTGATGGAAGCGCATTCTTCATTCCCAGACATTACAACATAAGCGATGAAAAAAAAAAAAAACCTCTACAAATCATTCACTCTTGTTCAATACTAACACTGTATCAGTGCATTCTCTTAAAGTGACCGTCTTTATATTAATCGAACAGCAACAACAAAGAAATCACTCACTGCTCTTGGTTAAAAAGCTTTTTTTACTTTAATAAAGAATAATCTTTAATTTATAGTCCAAATGCAATGCTGTTTTATATTTGATTACTTTAATTTCTATACCTAAAATTAATGCAAGACCTACCTAAAAAAAAACCTGAAAGTCAGTTTATTTTAATTTGTATCTTTACTCTATTGTATTTATTTGTGCTGTTGCTTGTAGTTAGAATATTCTTAATAATATGACAATATATATATATATATATATTTCTGAAAGGATAGTTTTTCCATAAACATAGCACATACAACTATACCGAAACCGTGACTCTAAAACCGTCAAACAAACCGAACTGTGAAAAAGTTGAACTGTTCCACCCTAATATTTACATAATCATTTGGCAGACGGACACTTTCTTTCAAAGCGACTTACAATAGATAAAATCTATTGAAAAAAAAATAAAAATAAAATAGAGCATCTTAATAACAAACTAGCACACTGTTTTACATATGGGGATACAGTATTTTTTTTGTGCCAAAATTGACCAGAAATTGATTTTCCATTTCTAGCCTACAATATGTAGCATAGTGTACAATGCTTATTTATTTTGAAGGTGACGAAGGAAGCAACAGTAGCACTAGTGCTGTTAGTGCTCCTGCTGTTGAACAAGAGAGGGTGGACAGTTAAGCTTTTGAGTCAGAGCAGGAACCTTCAGGTAAAGTTTAAGCTAATAGCAAAACTAAACATGCTCGCTATACTCTTAAAAATATGTGCTTTTATGATTTATAAGGTCATCAGTAGTAGGACTGTGATCATTGGAACATACAATTGATGGCTGCATAATTAATATAGATTACTGAAAGTGCTTATTTGCATAGAAACTCATTGTGCAGAGTGAGAGAGAGGGGGATTAAGGAAAGATGATAAAGACAGTGTATGCCTTGATACTTTGATTTATTTTTTAAGTATAACCCAATTCAAACAACTGAAAGAGCCAAAGAGTTTAGCAGTCTGGAGGACACATGAATTGGGTGGTGGTGACTGCAAGCAACAGAGGATGCCTGGGGTGGAGTCAAATTCCTGGCCTGATTTACTGTCCCAGTCCGCCACTGGTTCCAGGCCTTGACGAAATGCAGTTAGGAGGGATGCCTCATTCCAGCCACTGGCCGCAGCAAGGGTTCTGAATTATAGGGAATTAAATTGAATGGTCATTTCGCCCTGTTTAAGATTTTAAAGCTGCTCACCAATCGAAGAGTCGCCCTCCGTTGTGCCAAAAACCTCCCGGAAGTGAGCGATGAAGTTTTCCATTGACTGAGTGGCCGGACCAGCTTGCTTCCATATTGTCTCTGCCTATCGAAGAACGGGACCTGTGAGGGACGATATAATAAAGGCTATTTTTGACTGTTCATTGAGGTATAACTGAGGTTATGTCTCGATGGCAAGAGAACATTGGAGGAGAAACACGTTGCATTCCTCCACCGATCCTGAGTATGGCGCTGGTCTGACAACCGGGGTAGAGTACATGATCTGAGCAGGAGAAGCAGAAGTGGGGTGTTGTGGTGGATGAGCCCTTGCCGGAGAAAAAGGGGAAGTAGTGAGAGGAGTTAAAGGGATAGTTCAAATAGCAAAATTATGTCATTAATAACTTACCCTCATGTTGTTCCAAAGCCGTAAGACCTCCGTTTATCTTTGGAACACAGTTTAAGATATTTTAGATTTAGTCCGAGAGCTCTCAGTCCCTCCATTGAAGCTGTGTGTACGGTCTACTGTCCATGTCCAGAAAGGTAAGAAAAACATCATCAAAGTAGTCCATGTGACATCAGAGGGTCAGTTAGAATTCTTTGAAGCATCGAAAATACATTTTGGTCCAAAAATAGCAAAAACTACGACTTTATTCAGCATTGTCTTCTCTTCCGTGTCTGTTGTGAGAGAGAGTTCAAAACAAAGCAGTTTGTGATATCCGGTTCGCGAACGAATAATTTGATGTAACCAGATCTTTTTGAACCAGTTCACCAAATCGAACTGAATCGTTTTAAACGGTTCGCGTCTCCAATACACATTAATCCACAAATGACTTAAGCTGTTAACTTTTTTAATGTGGCTGACACTCCCTCTGAGTTCAAACAAACCAATATCCCGGAGTAATTCATTTACTCAAACAGTATACTGACTGAACTGCTGTGAAGAGAGAACTGAAGATGAACAGAGAAAGTTGGTTTATGCAATGTTAAGACTAAAGCTTGCCAACATGAAAGATGTTGTACCATATGAAAAGAAACGTTATTTGCAATGCAGAAAGAGAGATTTGAATGTGTTAGGAGTTTTATGCTCATTAAGTTAGACTGGAGTTTCTAAACATAAGACGGTTAGTTTAGTGCTTCTCCACAGATTTTAATGTGTTCTGAGTTTTATGCTCATGAAGTTATCATTTCTAAGCCCAAGAGTGCAACTTTAGTGCTTTTTTTTTAACAGTAAATCTATGTAACAGATTTGGATATGTTTAGAGTTTTATGCTCATTAAATTATGTTAGAGCTTTTAAGCACAAGAAGCTTTGTTTAATGCTTCTTAGAACTGTAACTCCCCAGCTAGGAATGTTATTCTTCTAAGAACATTACATATTCTGGGAATGTTTTTAGTGGCAAGGTTTATTTTTGTTCCCATGTTCTGCTAAAAGGTTTATTGATAACACTATTAGAACATTATCTCCTAACATTTGAATTAATATGTAAACAATAAGCTTCCCTTTGGGTATTGGAAGTGTACTCAAATGTTGCTCAAGTGTCAAATTTTGGTTGAATGTAAAAACCCAACCTTTGCCATTTTCAATAACTCCAAAAATAGCATTTCCAGTTTCACTTGTTATAAACTAGATTTACTTTGTTGCTGTCATACATTTACAAAAGTTCTTATTAAGATTAACAGAGGTTTAGACGTTGATGTTTATTTAAAATTTATAGTTTAGTTTGCTTTAGTTGTGCAATTTTATACACAATGTTTGTTTGTAGTCATAGCGGTCTGATTACCTGATTTCTTGCACATCATTTTTTTATGGCATCTCAATGGTTCTGTAGACTGAGACCCAGCTGACTTTTAATCAGATTATTGTAACGACTGGGTGAAGGAGTGGCAGGAAGCAAGTGCGAGTTAAACACAGTTTAATGAAGACAATGATACAAGACGACAAAAAGACACAAAGATGAAGCTGAGAGGAATACACTGTCCAGGATGGTGCAGGTGGGTGAAGTATCCGGATGGCGGAGATGAGTTGGCAGCAGGAGAGGGTAACACAGGAACTGTGGGGAAGCGAGCCGAAGGTAAGTGATGTTGCTTGTTGGTGATGTGCGTAGAGTGTCACGCTGTCTAGTCTCTGTTTCCCTGGGTGTCCACTAGTGGGCTCACTTCCCCTTAGGCAATTCACCATAGGCACTAGTTTTGACCTTGGCTGTGTTTGACAACGATTTGGATTACCCTATATTAAATAAATACCTGCTATTGGATCTCTCTCTCTCCCTGTGTTTCACTGGTCATGATCGTCACATAGAGTGGACAGGGTTCCGGGGAGACACGGACATCCAACGCAGAAACACACGAGAAAGCAAACATAGGTTACAAACATGAAACAACGCTCTCACAAACACAAGACGCTAAACAATCCAATATATAGGGATGAGTAATGAGTGACAGCTGTTGCTGATGACAATTAGCGGAGACGCCCACAAACTAATCAGTGCTGACGTGTAACACACAGACTTCACCCACATAGTGCAAAACCCTGAGATCACGGTTTACCAACTGTGACAATTATTCCAAAAACTAAAAGAAAAACTGGTTGCACTTTATTGCACTTTACCAACCGTGACAGTACCCCCCCTCTAAGAACGCCTCCTGGAGTTCCCAGAAGGGCCTACCTGCTGATTGTAATCATCAATAAGGGAGTGATTCAGTATGTCCCTAGCAGGTACCCAACTCCTCTCCTCCGGACCGTAACCTTCCCAGTCCACCAAGTACTGGTATCCTCGTCCCCTCCGTCTCGAGTCCAGAATACGATTCACCGAATAAGTTGGTTTCCCATCTATGAGACGCGGCGGTGGGGGAACCGGGGTAGGTGGATTAATACTTGGTTTTGGACACATGGAAGGCGGGATGAATTCTCCTGTACGCTGGAGGTAGTTTGAGGCGGACTGTCACCGGACTAATGATCTTGGTGACAGGAAATGGGGCAATACATTTGGGAGCTAATTTGTTAGAAACGGAGCGGAGAGGAATATTGTTGGTAGAAAGCCACACTCTTTGACCCACGACGTATACGGGAGTATCCGGATGTATCCGGATGGCGGAGATGAGTTGGCAGCAGGAGAGGGTGACACAGGAACTGCGGGGAAGCGAGCCGAAGGTAAGTGATGTTGCTTGTTGGTGATGTGCATAGAGTGGACGGGGTTCCGGGGAGACACGGACATCCAACGCAGAAACACACGAGAAAGCAAACATAGGTTACAAACATGAAACAACGCTCTCACAAACACAAGACGCTAGACAAGCCAATATATAGGGATGAGTAATGAGTGACAGATGTTGCTGATGACAATTAGCGGAGACGCCCACAAACTAATCAGTGCTGACGCGTAACACACAGACTTCACCCACAAAGTGCAAAACCCTGAGATCACGGTTTACCAACTGTGACAATTATTCCAAAAACTAAAAGAAAAACTGGTTGCACTTTATTTTAAAGTAGCCTACGTGTCCTTACATGTACTTACAGTGTACTTACAGTGTATTTATCTAAGAATGTTTTGGTAATAGAAGGTAACTACATGGGGTAGGGTTAGGGGTAGGTTCAGGGTTAGTACCTAGTTATTACATAATTATTGTAATTACTATAATAAGTACATAGTATGTACATGAGGAACAGGACTGGAAAAGTGCTACCAAAAACTTTCTGTAAGAATCTGTATATGAATCTCAAAACAGAGCATAAGGGGTGAAACACACAACAAGGATCTGGTGAAAATGTAAAGATTTAAAGTTTATTAAGAACAGTGAACAGTGAGTGATCAGAATCACAATTTATTGCCAGGTATGTTTACACATACAAGGAATTTGTTTTCATGACAGAAGCTTCGGCAGTGTAACATAATAATGGTGACAAAAGAAAAACACAGATTAATAAAATTACAAAAATATAGAACAAGTAAATAAGGAATAACAATATATAAATTGACAATTGTTGACAATATTACAATAGACAGTTTTGTATGTACAGGTATATTATGTGCAAATTTGAAGTGTAGACTAAGTGTGTGTGTTAAATAAATAAGTGTATGAGTGTATTAGTAGTGTTGTGTGTTCCATAGTTATTGTCAGTGTTTGTAAGATGGATTGCCTGGGGGAAGAAACTGTCCCCGTGTCTGGTCGTTCTGGTGCTCAGTGCTCTGTTGCGTCGACCCGATGGCAACAGTTCGAAAAAGAGACTGTGCTGGATTTGAGAGGTCCAGAGTGATTTTGCTAACCCTTTTGCTCACTCTGGATGAGTACAGTTCTTGGAGAGAAGGGAGGGTTGTACCTGTGAATTGCTCAGTAGTCTGGACTACCCTGTAGTCTTCTGAGGTCAGATTTGGTAGCTGAGCTGAACCAGACAGATATAAAAGTGCAGAGGATTGATTTAATCATGGCAGAGTAGAACTGTTTCACAGAGGTGGAAAGTAACGAATTACATTTACTCGCGTTACTGTAATTGAGTAGCTTTTTTGTGTACTTCTACTTTTTTAAGTATTTTTTTTAATCTGTAATTTTACTTTTACTTAAGTATATTTTGTTTGAAGTATTGTACTTCGCTACATTTTAAAACACATTAATTACTGAGTAAAAAAAAAAGTCAGTAAATAATGGGCAGGAGGGCAAACTGGCGCTAAAATCACAAGAAAGATGCAGACGGACAAAACAGGCGTTAGTGGTGCAGACACCGCTGAAAACGAAACCCCGTCATATTCTGAAGTTGAACTCAAGGAAATGAAGTGAACCCCTGGCCATATGTATGCTCTATTATGCTGTGTATGCTGTGCTTGCCTAGGGAGACCAAACTAGCAGTTTATAAAATCTCGACAAGACATCAACCCCACGTAAGCATATAGAGGTGAGCTAAATAATTGCGTCATTGCATTGGTGGTTAAAATGATGCTTTGACATTTTAGCAAGAGGTTTTGCACAAATTAGCCAAAAAGACTGGTGCGGAGTGTGCGATATATATTGTCTGCGATAATATCATAATTGTTGTTTTAATGATGTACGCGCGCATTTAGAGTGTTCTTTCACTGTGTGATTCAGTCTGTTGAAATGCATTTAGAATGAAATCAATCAAAATCATTTAGAATCAAAATCACACAAAGAATGCTGTCTTTTCCTCTAAAAATCATAATCACACACACACACACACACACACACACACACACACACACACATATATATATATATATATATATATATATATATATATATATATATATATATATATATATATATAGATCAGTGGGGATTTCTTTAAGACTGCAAGGGAAGCTCAGCTTCCCCTCTAATGTAAAAAAAACCCAACGGTCAAATATGTACTATTGTGTATTATGTATTGTGTTAATCAGCTACATGTCGGCTGACTCGATTTTCTTCTCATACATTCCCGTAGCGTCACAGTGCATTTCCCTGTTGAAGCCGAGCGTCCATTGACTTCAATGGGGCTGCTTTGAACAGTTTTTTTCAGTGCTCCGAAGCTAGACGGTCATTGGATAAATGCTGCGATTATGTCCCGCCCACGGACGCTCAGCGTCTCTGGAGGTGAATGAAGACTGGGCTTCCGCGTGATGATTGGAGGATCTGTCGATCTCCTTTTGACTGACAGCGGTCTGCACCATAAGAAGTCGGTGAAGCTGTTTCACGCTCAGTCCCATGATCGCGGATTTCTCAAGTGTATTCGAAAGACAAACTGCGGCAATATTTCTTGATATTTGTAAAATGCAGAACCACCACAAAATTAAATTGGTAACTAAGACAGATTGAAAATGTGCGCGCGCACACACACACACACACACACACACACACACACACACACACACACTATAGCCATCTAGTGGTTAAAGTGATTTATTACAATTTTTAAACTGAATTTCCCCAAAAATGGGCAAAAATCTTACATTAAACCTTATAAAATTATCCATGGTATCCCCATGTATGAAAGTTAGAAATCTGGGTCTTTTATGAAGTGAATTTTACCTGAAATGCTTTTTTCTTTTTTTGTAAAAAAAAAAGCCTATTTAAATAAATATTTATTTATTTATAGAAATGTAAAAGATTTAAATCCTCCAAAAACTGTACAAAGTTTAGTAAAAACATAAATGAACAGAGTAAAATTATATTTGTAAAAAATGTAAATATTTTACTATTACAAAATGAAATGTTATTGTCTGGGGTCAAAAAGACCCCGAGTGTCATTACAAATGAAGACCATCAGAGGGTTATAATGTAGGCCGAAAATGAGCTTCCCCTCTTTGAAAGACCAGCAGCCGCCACTGATATATATATATATATATATATATATATATATATATATATATATATATATATTTTTTTTTTTTTTTTTTTTTTTTTTTTACAACAGGACAGTAAACTAAGAGACTTGCGTTTTAGACACCATATTGCCATTGTTTTTGCTCTATTTCTACAACAAAAATTTATTCCAAACACAGCCACCAAAGCAAAATTTTGCATCTCTGAGCAACATGACAGTGTTTCGTTTCTGAATGAATCAACTGTTTAAATGATTTGGTTCAATCGCAATGACTCACTTATTAACAGTGACTAGCTGACACATACTGGCCATTTTAATTTCACATTTAAAGTATCTTTTGATTTTTTTTTTTTTTATAATTAAGTTTTTATAATTTCAAATGAGTATTCAACATTTTATGTCTGGCATATCAAAACATTATTCATGCATTTGTAACTGCAGGTTAAATGCATTCTTGTCCTGCACTAAACAGTGTAATACATCTAAATGTCACGTCCGATGAAGCTTCTGCATTTCCTCTGTATTGAAAAGATGAGTTTGTTGATACTGATTTGCCTGGTAACAGCCCAAATGTTTTATTATTCTAAATAACTGATTCCTTTAATTAAAAACAACTAGTTTGAGATTAATAGACCTATCCCAGGGGTGTCAGACTCAGTTCCTGGAGGGCCATAGCCCTGCAGAGTTTAGTTCTAACCCTGCTCCAGCACACATATCATGTAGTTTTCAAATAAACCTAAATGATTAGACTAGCTGGATCAGGTGTGTTTAATTAGGGTTAAATCTAAACTGTGCAGGACTGTGGCCCTCCAGGAACTGAGTTTGACACCCTTGGCCTGTCCCATTTTTGACTCCCTCCCACTGGTTAAAATGTAACTAAGTAATTTTTACTCTGAGTAAATTTTAAATGAGCTACTTTTTACTTTTACTTGAGTGGATTTTTTAGACTGGTACTTTTACTTGTACTTAAGTAAAATTTCATTAATGTAATGGTACTTTTACTTGAGTAGAATATTTTTGTACTCTTTCCACCTCTGCTGTTTCAGCACTGTTTGGTAGTTCCTAGAATAGCAAAGTCCACTAAAGGAGGTAGAGCTTTTTCACATTTGGCTCCCAAACTCTGGAATAGCCTTCCTGATAATGTTCGGGGTTCAAACACACTCTCTGTTTAAATCTTGATTAAAAACACATCTCTTTTGCCAAGTATTAGAATAATGCATCTCATAATTTGCGACTGCAGTTGTATCTGATCAAATGCGAATTCTTATTCTTTAGCTTGGGTTAAACTAATTATTTTTACTTTGTTGGAACAGCAGCTACGCTAATTATGTCTCTATTAGTTTCTTTGTTTTGCCACTGGATTTACAATCCAAAAGTTGAAGAAAGAGCCTTTATTTGTAACTACTTTCCACTATTGATATAAATGAAAATTTAAAAGACTCAGAAATGTGTTGGAATCATAGAGTTTTTTTTTTATACAGAATGAAGATACTCTCATATTTCTTCAAATATATGGCATTTTATTATTATTATTTATTTGTTTACGTGTCTTAGCCCACTTAATATTAGTTCATTTGCATGTATCACCATTATAGATGTGTATTTTGTTTCATTGTTTAAAAACACATACGCTTAGACTGAAGTCACTTCACACTCCAGTACAGTAGGAGGTGGAATGCACCTAAAAAGGCGGTATGCGATCCGCCGGAAAAAAAACCCACAGAAGAAGAATACGACGACATCTCGCGATGTGTTGTGTTTAAGGAACGACTGTCGCGCGCGCTGTAGCGGGTTTCTGTCTGCTTGTTTTACTATATTTATAACGAAAACACAATTATATATTAATAGTTTCATTTTATTTTTTTCTGCTTCGAAGTGCAGGATGTTCTAGAGAAAAATTAGTTTGTCGCTGTCTGTATTCGTCGTGTTCCGACTCAAGATTAATGTTAGCCCGCTCTCTTTTTTCATGCTAACGTTAGCAGTCGGCGTTTTGGCGATTTTATTTTTATCAAACTCTCCGGAATAAACAATTCATCATGGGCTACTTAAAGTTAATAGAGATAGAAAACTTCAAGTCTTACAAAGGCAGACAGATAATCGGGCCTTTCCACAAGTTTACAGCGATTATAGGGCCGAATGGATCAGGTAAGTGTCTTGGCTTATGATAATAACAACACTTTTAACAAACAAAATCGCTTTATTAAACACATTTAACGTTAGTCAGTTATGGTACCATTTTGATAGCTATATGACATTTTAAGAAATAGTAGGAACTGTAACGTTATATCTCAAGCATTATTGTGTAATTACACGAACTAGTAATAAGAATAAAGATAAGATACATTTATCAGGTAGTCCGAATATATTATACAAGAACTAAAACATCTAAAAGTAAACGATACTTAGTAGTAGATTAACACATTAGTAGATAGCAGCAGCTGTAATGTTTAAAATCAGATGCTCGTGATATGTAGCTTGTTTTCATTAGTCCTAAAACATGAAACTTTTTAAAGCACCGCTCGTCTGGAATTCTCTGGAATAGCCTTCCTGATAATGTTTGGGGTTCAGATACACACTCTCTGTTTAAATCTTGATTAAAAACACATCTCTTTTGCCAAGTATTAGAATAATGCATCTCATAATTTGCGACTGCAGTTGTATCTGATCAAATGCGAATTCTTATTCTTTAGCTTGGGTTAAACTAATTATTTCCACTTTGTTGGAACAGCAGCTACGCTAATTACGTCTCTATTAGTTTCTCTGTTTTGCCACTGGATTTACATCCAAAAGTTGAAGAAAGAGCCTTTATTTGTAACTACTTTCCACTATTGATATAAATGAAAATTTAAAAGGCTCAGAAATGTGTTGGAATCATATAGATTTTTTTTTTGATACAGAATGAAGATACTCCCATATTTCTTCAAATATATGGCGTTTTATTATTATTATTTATTTGTTTACGTGTCTTAGCCCACTTAATATTAGTTCAATATTAGTATTAAACATGAAACTTTTTAAAGCACCGCTCGTCTCCTCTGACGCTCAAGTGGGTATAACTGCAGGCCGGGGATCTCCAAAATTGGGTAGAACCTCCAAAATGGTGTGGGGCCTCCTTTCGCAAAAACTTTCACCATTGGCTGTAGCTTCAGCCAATTGTTACTGACTTAAAAAAAAAAAAAAAAAAACGTTATAAATTAAACATTGTTTCTAGTTCATCTAAAATAAAATATGCTATATAAATAAATATTCTCCATGACAGCAGAGCATAGACTTTTTAAAAACAGGAGCAGAGCCTAAAGCTTGTGGCCAGTGGTGTTTGGTCCCAAGTTTGAAACTCTGCTTCATTATGTAAACGGGAATCACTCAGGAGTCTTCCCAGCGTAGGGGGGAGATTTTACTCTATCGCTTTATTCCAAGCAACGGGGCCGCCCCGGGGCATGAAATTCGCAGGCTAGGACACAACAAATAAAAACTTAAGAATCAGCTGTGGGCACGGAGCTTGCGCTGAAGTAGTTTTGTCATGATACCAAAATTATTATTTCGATACCGATACCTAGTCAAGAATTTCGATTTTCGATACTTTTCCTGAAAAGGGAAAATAAACTCTCAAATATCATTGCTGTGCTTTATTTTAAAACCGGGACAACATTCTAATCCTATAACACACTAATAAATGAAAATATGAACAGCATAGATGTTAAACATTTGAACAAAATATGAAATATCAAAATATAAAAAATAATTTAGAGGAATGACATTCAAGGTAAAGAAAGAATAAATTTAGCAGCATTATCTCTGTTATCATAAGAAACATAAGAGTAATAAATTTATCTTGATTCTGAACTTTGAATAAAAATATGAAGAGCGATTATATTAAACAATGTTTAAATGTCAAAAGATAAATATCAATTTAAGCAATGGCATTCAAGTAAAAAAAAAAAAAAAAGCAAATAAAATTTAGCAGCAATATCTGAGATATTGTTACTTATTCTGTCAGCTGTGCAACCTTTTCTTTCAGAGGAGAAAACTTCAGCCAGTGAGCTTTAATGAGCGTCATCTTTAGTGAGCGTCATCTTTTTCTACCAGCCATGGACCGGCGGCCACAGTATCACTTATGCTTGCACATGCAGCCTAGTGATGTGCAGGTCGGTTTTTTTTCCAACCCGCGGGTCCCGCTTTTATGAAATTATTTGGCCCGCCCCAGCCCGCAAATAAAGTAAAATTTCTTTTCCCACCCCGACCCGCTCATCGGGGACATCACGGAAGATACGTTGCTACTTAGACCTTTGTATTGTAACCTTATCAAAGACCCTAATAAAATGTGAAAATATATATTCTAAATATTTAATATAGGTTATATGAAATTGCACTAGTGATGGTTCGTCCGTGAACAAATCTTTTAGGTGAACAAATCGTTCTCGTTCAGGTAATCCACTGACTCATATTTCTCGTTCACTGAAGTACCTCCCTCCACAGCAGCGAAAGTTTAGCGAGAATTTTGAACTTACTCTTTTTAACTGCAGAAACAAGTAAACACTAAACAGGCATTTTTTTTTAGCTAAACATGTTCACAGCCAATAAAAATTAGAAATGGCTGAAATGTTTGAAAACACTTGTACCCTACCCGATCGAATAAAATCCAGTCTTCATTCTGCTTGTGTGCGTTTGAGTCTTTTCAAATTGTGTGCGAGGAAAACCAACTTGTTAACGTTGGCCGGCAGCATTGCGCTCCTGGTTTTACTGATAATAAATCCAGCCTTGGAGAAAATTCTTTCTGATAATGTGGAAGTAGACGGGATGCTGAGAAATCTCTTTGCGGCCCTGGACAGCTTTGGGTATCTCTCCTCGTTCTTTTGCCACCATTCCAGTGGTCCTGTACTGCTTTTTGTAGTGTCCTTTAAATAAGTCCTCATCTCACTGTCCCCTGGCTGCTGCTCCTCTTCATCACTGGACAATAGCATCAACATCACTTGGTCTTTCTCTTTTTCTTGTCTTGAAGGGCCTGCAGTATCACGCTCCTCCACCAATTCACTGGCATCACCTACCTCCTGTACAGGCCAGGCAGCTAATCTCTCAGCCAGATTTTCCACCATAGTATACGCCTCATTCCTTTGCTCATCATCAGTGAAAAAAGAAAGCTTCTTAAAACATGGGTAAAGAATTGCAGCCTTGATATAAATACTGGTCTCCAAAAGACGGCCGTTAAGCTCCCATCGTCTTGTCAATCTCGTCTGTCAGCATAATCTTGAGGGTCTTAGTAACAGCGCTGTCGTCTTCATGTACCACCAAGTGTCGTTTCTTAATGTTCATAAGCATTGGAACAGTGGCAGACAGAGATGTGTTCATATCTTGTGACAAAAGCTCTGTCAGTTTGATCATTGGCTTGAGCACATTGACTATGTCCTCTGCCATTCTCCACTGGGATGTTGTGAGCTCTAGATCACGGTCGGACCGTTTGCTGACACTTGAATCCGTCAGCACAGCTGAAACTGCACCCCTTTGTTCTAACAGGCGATCGAGCATAAGATGGACAGAATTCCATCGAGTGGCAATGTCTTGCACAAGTTTATGCTCTGCAATATTCAGTTTTCTTTTGCCGCATTTCCACCGAAATTACCCGGAACATTTGTACCAGGAACGTTTTTCCCCCCAGCCCTTTTGCTTTCTGCGTTTCCACCGCAGTGTAAAGTACCGGGAAGATTAGGCAAATAGATTGGTGACGTTGGTCTGCGCGCGTTTCTCAATACAAAGTATGCTGATTTTGGACGTGCATCCTCGGTAGTTCAGACTTTGTGCATTCGACTCGGCCGCAACAACGCAAATCCGGTAATTCTGCAAACAGCAGCGTACTTGATAACATCATTCAGCTTGGCTTGGCTACTGCAATTTTCCTCACTGTATATAACAAAATAAAATAGGACATCAAATACCACTGCCTCCTTTCATTTTCATTTAAACATAATAATAGCATCAGAAACGTACTTAGTTCAGGGATATGTATACAGCCATTACAGTGAAAGAAATATTATATAAATTTGCCTTTTTTTTCATTTTAACATATAGATAAATTGAATACAGACCAAAGACAACCTGTTAGATTTACCCAAAACTATCTTATAAAGAGACATCAGAGCTAGCTTCACATATCAGAAGGTCTAGCCGAGGTGAGGCTGCTCTCGGTGGATACATGAGGACTGAGCTCCCGCTGATCGCTTGGAGCTCAGCGTCTCTGAGATCGGCGAAACACATTTTTAAATAGGCGCTGTCTTCATAAACAAACCACAGATTTGAGTTTTAAACAACTACATTCTCGCCTGAAATACTTTTAAAATTACATTTCATGACACAATAACAGTAATATTTTGAAGATTATCCGAAATAAATGGTGGTAGAACCAATGCTGCGTGAACTCAACCAATCAGGATGTTTAGCGCCCAAGTCCCGCCCCCTAAAGTTCCGGAACTTTGAAAAAGTACCACCTCGCCAGCAGGGACTTTCTGAGGGGCATTTTTTTTACCCGGAACTTTTAGTTCCTGGTTCCTGCGGTGGAAACACACCAAGTACCAGCCTAAAGTCCCTAGTTCCTGGGTTAAGTTCCTGTGGTGGAAAAGTGGCATTTGTTTTTCTCCAAGTGCTGTGGTGGCCTTTGCAGCAGCAACAGTGCGACAAACGGGATCTTTCTTACATGCGCGGTTAATGCACAATTGCAGCATATGCCCCACACAACGGACTCCCTGTACAGTTCCCCACGATGGGTCTTGGGCCAGTTGATTGGTGCATGCAACCATATTCGTTGCATTGTCATGGACAACAGAAATGATCTTAGTACCTGGAATGTCCCAATTAGAAATGAATTCTTTCAGTGTTTGTGAAATATGTTCTGCTGTATGACTTTCCTCCATTTTTTTTGTTGCCAACACAAACTTTTCACAGTCACCAGGCTTCAGTAATAAAGTGGGCTGTAACTGTAACATAAATGTAAATGAGTTGGATGGAAACCTGGCTATTGTCTGCATCAAACCATGCTTCCAAACAAATGTCATTCACCGTTCTAGGCAGCTCCAGGACAGCTGTCTCTCCGAGCACGGTGCTGTCTGTTGGCGAGTAACGTAGCCCTCAATCATTCGGCAGTGTGAGAGCTGCCAACTTCTCCACCCCATTTACAGAGTGAGATACTCTGACTACCTTTATCTCCCAGGACTGTTGTTGAATCTTCCAAAAGTTTTGGCTTGGCATCCTTCACATGCCACAGCAGCACTTTCCACCACACCAATAACACGGGGCTGCCCCCTGACGTGCCTGACTTTAAATTGGCATAATGAAATGCGCAAAAAGGCTAGGACCATTACAAATTTATTGGACAGGAAAACAAGTCGATCAACATTTTCGAGGTCCAGAGCAGAGCGTTTTTTTATTCACTATATGTCCAGCTGTTGAGAAGACGCGCTCCGATCGCACTGATGTCCCAGGGACACTCAGGTACAGCTGCGCAAGGTGGGTGTATTACTGCCAATTTTCCACTACAAAAGCTGGTCGCTGTCAGCTTGCAATGGTCCTTTTCATAACTCAGAATCTCCTGTAACTAGATGCGTCTACTGCGCCGCGAGACCTCCAGGCGCGCGTAAATGCGTCTTCACATTGACTTAACATTGAAATCATTCGCGCCAGACGCTCTATTCGCGTTTGGTGTGAACTAGGGCTTAAACGATTCCTCGAGTAACTCTATTACAACAAATGATCGAGGCAAATTCCTCTGCCTCGAAGCATCTTTTAATTTATTTTAAATCTCACGTCAGCTTCTTTCGCAATGATTTTTTTTAATGTGACACAACGCGTTTACGTCACCCACAAAGCGGATGGAGACACAATCGCTGAGTCTGAAATTGCATACTGCAAGGAGTCAGCAGTGTTTTGATTTGAGGGAAAACATAAAGAGAACGTTGTGGCGTGTGTCCATTGCAAGATAAAGTCAAAAGTCAAAGTCACCTTTATTTATATAGCGCTTTAAACAAAATACATTGCGTCAAAGCAACTGAACAACATTCATTAGGAAAACAGTGTCAATAATGAAAAAATGATAAAGGCAGTTCATTATTGAATTCAGTTATGTCATCTCTGTTCAATTAAATAGTGTCTGTGCATTTATTTGCAATCAAGTCAACGATATCGCTGTAGATTAAGTGTCCCCAACTAAGCAAGCCAGAGGCGACAGCGGCAAGGAACCGAAACTCCATCGGTGACAGAATGGAGAAAAAAACCTTGGGAGAAACCAGGCTCAGTTGGGGGGCCAGTTCTCCTCTGACCAGACGAAACCAGTAGTTCAATTCCAGGCTGCAGCAAAGTCAGATTGTGCAGAAGAATCATCTGTTTCCTGTGGTCTTGTCCTGGTGCTCCTTTGAGACAAGGTCTTTACAGGGGATCTGTATCTGGGGCTCTAGTTGTCCTGGTCTCCGCTGTCTTTCAGGGATGTAGAGGTCCTTTCTAGGTGCTGATCCAGCATCTGGTCTGGATACATACTGGATCCGGGTGACTGCAGTGACCCTCTGATCTGGACACAGACTGGATCTGGTGGCCACGGTGACCTCGGAACAAAAGAGAAACAGACAAATATTAGCGTAGATGCCATTCTTCTAATGATGTAGCAAGTACATAGGGTGTTATGGGAAGTGTTTCCGGTTCCGGTTTACCTAATTAATGCAGCCTAAAAATCCTTTAACGGATTTGGATAATAAAAGCATATTAGTATGTTATGTGTATGCCAGGTTAAAGAGATGGGTCTTTAATCTAGATTTAAACTGCAAGAGTGTGTCTGCCTCCCGAACAATGTTAGGTAGGCTATTCCAGAGTTTAGGCGCCAAATAGGAAAAGGATCTGCCGCCCGCAGTTGATTTTGATATTCTAGGTATTATCAAATTGCCTGAGTTTTGAGAACGTAGCGGACGTAGAGGATTATAATGTAAAAGAAGCTCATTCAAATACTGAGGTGCTAAACCATTCAGGGCTTTATAGGTAATAAGCAATATTTTAAAATCTATACGATGCTTGATAGGGAGCCAGTGCAGTGTTGACAGGACCGGGCTAATATGGTCATACTTCCTGGTTCTAGTAAGAACTCTTGCTGCTGCATTTTGGACTAGCTGTAGTTTGTTTACTAAGCGTGCAGAACAACCACCCAATAAAGAATTACAATAATCTAACCTTGAGGTCATAAAAGCATGGATTAACATTTCTGCATTTGACATTGAGAGCATAGGCCGTAATTTAGATATATTTTTGAGATGGAAAAATAGAGTTTGCATACCACAACTAGGGCCCTATGATTTCCGCGATGCAGAAAACGCGAAGGGAATCGCGGAATCCAGTCATAAAAACAGATTTTACAGTTTAACGCGGAATGGCACGGAATTTGCTAAATTTTGAACGAATGAATAAAAAATAGGTCATTGCACTTACATCAAATCACGATATGGACTAATATCTGTAAATATTAAGCCAGAACAGTCTATTTAAATATGAATCCTGCATGTTCTGCGTGTCTCTGTTAATGAACGGAGCAGAAGTGCGTCTTCCTTTATTAACACACACTGAAGCGCGCGACGCTCCGGTGATTTCAGCATCTGCTGTCTCACTAAATAAGGACGTGAACACATGAACAACATCTCCAGAACTGCTCTGACAGTCACTTCATGAGCGTTTGACCGTTTGATTTGAGTAAAACTAGCGTCACATCACATACACAGAACTGTAAAGGTACGTCAACCCGTCAAAATAAAAGTCCGGTTAAAGATTATTGTTCAGCAGAATGTACATAGCCTACTACTAAAAAAAAAAACATTATTTAATTTTTTTAAGGTTTAATCACACAACATTTCTTCCATGTTTTATTTTTAATAGAAAATCCCCTTTGTTTACCAAAAAGTTAAGTTAATTTTCAATAATTAAAAGATAATTAAATTAATGTTTTATGTGTTTACTGTGCATCTCAGAAAATGCTTTATTTAAAACCCCAACTGAATGGCACTTAAATGCACTTAATTCATCTGTCAACTTTGTCATTGTTCACAGTACAAGTACAGACAGAAAAACAATGGGTAATAATTAAATGTTTATTTTTGATGTATGCATTGCATTCTATGCATTTAAAAAATTAAAAAATAAAAATTCTAAAAAAGGAAACCCAGGAGTCTTATTTTCTCTTGCATAATTAATATTGCACTTTAAGCAAAAACACATTTTATCCGATTAATCGATGGAATTTTTGGTAGAATACTCGATTACTAAAATATTCGATAGCTACAGCCCTAGTGTGAACGCAGCATAAGAGTTCGCTTTCGACATCACTGGGTCTTATAGGCGCATAAAATTGCTGGTATTTTCTGTCTAGCTTTCTGTGCATACTGCACTTTCGGAATTCTTTCTTTTTCTGCTTGTTTGTAAGTTTTGTTACATCTAGATTTTTTTATAATTTTAAAATTAATAGTGTACATATTTGGTTAAAATCGATTCCCTATTTTCATTTTCAAACTTTTTTTGGTTGGTCTTAGGGGTGCACCGAAATTTCGGCCGCCGAAAATTTTCGGCCGAAATGGCATTATCGGTTTCGGGCCGAAATAAAAAAAACAGCCGAAAACGTAAACCGAAAATGAATGTCACCAGCCCCTCCCATCCGTGAGCAAGCGCTTAGGTTTCACTCACGGTCGAGCTGTAATCACGCATCTGCCTATCAAAGATTAAGCATGTCAAAGGGCTGTCACAATCAAAAAAAGCTTGTCACAAAAGCTGCACAATCGATCGGACCAACCAACACAAGTTTCGAAAACGAAAACAGGGAATCGATTTTAACGGCCTTCTCTCCGAGTGCGTCCAGCTCGTCACTATACGCTCGCAGCGAACTCGCGTCACACAGCAACTGCAGGTTCTGACACACACACACACACACACACACACAAAGCCTATTAGTGCATAATATCAATGTAGCCTTCAGTAATGTTTTTCATTGATGTTATGGCAGTCCAATTGCTGACTTGTGCGCGTCTTAAGCGCCCTCTTTATGTTCGCCCTAATGCCTGTTTAGTTGTCGGTGGATTTGCCTATATTTGGCGTTGAAAAACGGATCAACGCCAAATATAGGCAATTTACTAACGATTCAATGAACACTTTGCCTATGTCTCAAAAATCGAACAGGATTTTTTTTTCACAAAAGTGACAGCCCTATACGAGAGGACACCAAAGTTGCAATATGTAACATTTGTTCTGCAAAAATCTCAAATTGTGGATTTTTTTGCACAATTTTTAAAAAACTATTTTATTTGATGGAACAAAACTTGAAGAATAATTATTATTTATATTTATTGTAAAAAATATTTTATGTTTTATGTAGGCTAACTGTTAATAAAAGTTTGATTATTATATTGTGATTTTTCAATTCAGATCCATTAAATCCAAGCAATATATATATACGTTTTTAAAAGAAGCCATTTTCGGCTTCAGTTTCGGTTTCCGGCCAAGTGCATCCTAAATTTTCGGTTTCGGCGCAGAATTTTCATTTCGGTGCATCACTAGTTGGTCTGATCGATTGTGCAATCGATTTTCGACCTAAAAATTAAAGCCCTATCATGTATATTTGCTTATCTATGGTATTGAGAGAAAATAACAGACACACCGACACGCCGTCGGTGTATAAATGAGTGAGTGAATGGGTGAATGTGAGGCAATTTGTAAAGCGCTTTGGATGACCATGGGATCTGTTTAAAGAGCTATATAAATGCAGTCCATTTACCATTACCAGAATCTCACCTGTGTCTAGGCAACAACTTTCCACCTTCAGGCCGTTCACATATTGCGCCTAAAAACGCTAGGCACACCGCTTTGATTTTTTTCCCAAAACCTTCGGCCACTTGCGCTCCTGAGGCATCTGCTGTTGCTAAGCAACCATGACCTGCTCTCTCCACGAAGACGCGGAAATTTCAGCAATGGATGAATGGATTTGCAACACTAAAAATTGCTTGCAGTAGCTCTGCTACTAAATTAATTTAAAAATGGCAGTCCATATACAGCTATGATCAGCTGTTCCTTCATCTTGGCTGAGCTTTCAACGTTGTTACGGAAAAGGTGAGGAAGCTACATGACCTGCGGTGGTCTTGCGGCATTCTGAAAGTTGAGATGTTTTAACTCGATGCTGTGCGGACACGCCTGGAAAAAACAAGCGCGTCACCGCGTCACTTCCATTATGAGCGCGCATACCGCGTGCCAACATTTGAAATAACGAACTTCAGCGTGCAAAAAGACGCGATATGTGAACGGCCCCTAACTGTTTTCTTGCTTCACCCACACGTACAGTGAAGACAACATCAGAGACAGAGGCCGTTATCTCTAATCTCTATCCCACCTCAAAATATGAGTTAAAATTGGCACTAGAATGGGAATACTTTTTGTATAGAAAAGACAAATGCTTTTTTCATTTGTCCTTGAAGGAAGACACAGTTTGCAAAAACTGTGGTCGGAGAGCGGCTGCAAAATCAGGAAATGCATCGAATATGTTTACCTATTCAGAACATTATCATCCCATGCAGATACAGCTATATCTAGACTTGTGCCGGTATTCAGTAATGCGATATATCACAATAATGAATATGCACGATGTTGTTATCGTGGGCACTTCTAAATACCGTGAATAATTATATATTACAAATTATTCAGAATTTGGAATGCATTTAAAGAATACTATTCCCATCAACTGGTCAAAATGCACAGCACCGCTGTATGCTGCTTGAAAGACTCTGTGCGCTCTGATGTAAACAAGCACGCATGAGAAGCACATGGAGGAACACGTGAGAGACGTGATGAAATGAAAGCACATTCACTCTCTGACAGCAGATGGTGCTAAACTGCAGAAAAAGCAGTCCTTACCCTTGAAACACTACAAATAAACCAGCTGGACTACTTTCTGAAACATATTTAATCATTTTAAATATCCATTCAGATTTGTGTATTTGCTATGATGTTCATCACAGTGCCAAATACTTAAGTATTAAAGGGTTAGTTCACCCAGATAGCAAATTTATGTAATTAATAACTTTATCTTTGGAACACAGTTTAAGATATTTTAGATTTAGTCCGAGAGCTCAGTCCCTCCATTGAAGCTGTGTGAACGGTATACTGTCCATGTCCAGAAAGGTAAGAAAAACATCATCAAAGTAGTCCATGTGACATCATACTCTTTATTCCAAAAATAGCAAAAACGACGACTTTATTCAGCATTGTCTTCTCTTCCGTGTCTGTTGTGAGAGAGAGTTTAAAACAAAGCAGCTGGATATCCGGTTCGCGAACGAATCATTCAGTTCACCAAATCGAACTGAATCGTTTTAAATGGTTCGCATGTCTAATAGGCATTAATCCACAAATGACTTAAGCTGTTAACTTTTTTTTAATGTGGCTGACACTCCCTCTGAGTTCAAACAAACCAATATCCCGGAGTAATGCATGCACTCAAACAGTACACTGACTGAACTGCTGTGAAGAGAGAACTGAAGATGAACACCGAGCCGAGCCAGATAACGAACAATAGACTGACTCGTTCACGAGTGAAGAACCGGTTGCATCGGTTTTCAGATCACTAGTAGTTTTATCGGACAGTTCGATTCAATAAACCGGTTGAAGAAAACGGTTCACCGGTTCTTTTGCGCTCGACGTATAATGGCGTCATTGGCGATGATTGCCCTTGATTCAAGCCTTCGGTTTACCCACGCTCATAACACTAGCACAGAATCAGTTCAGAATCAATCACCAAAAGAATCAGTTCGGTTCAGACGCTCTGTGTGTCAGTCTGCTTCACGCTGAATCACACATGCGCAGTATCATCAGCTCCTCGGTTCACGAATCAGACGCGTCTGACAGAAACGGTTCTTGACTCGTGAATGAGTCAATGTTTTGTTTGTTATCTGGCTTGGCTCGGTGTTCATCTTCAGTTCTCTCTTCACAGCAGTTCAGTCAGTATACTGTTTGAGTACATGAATTACTCCGGGATATTTGTTTGTTTGAACTCAGAGGGAGTGTCAGCCACATTAAAAAAGTTAACAGCTTAAGTCATTTGTGGATTAATGCCTATTAGAGATGCGAACCGTTTAAAACGATTCAGTTCGATTTGGTGAACTGAATGATTCGTTCGCGAACCGGATATCCAGACTGCTTTGATTTGAACTCTCTCTCACAACAGACACGGAAGAGAAGACAATGCTGAATAAAGTCGTAGTTTTTGCTATTTTTGGACCAAAATGTATTTTCGATGCTTCAAAATATTCTAACTGACCCTCTGATGTCACATGGACTACTTTGATGATGTTTTTCTTACCTTTCTGGACATGGACAGTAGACCGTTCACACAGCTTCAATGGAGGGACTGAGCTCTCGGACTAAATCTAAAATATCTTAAACTGTGTTCCAAAGATAAACGGAGGTCTTACGGGTTTGAAACAACATGAGGGTAAGTTATTAATTACATACATTTGCTATCTGGGTGAACTTACCCTTTAAGTCTTAATAGGCTATTTTAATCTGGACTACAACATGACATAGAAACTGTTTGAAAGTGTTTAGATTTTTTTTTTCTTATTTTACATTTTACATTAGGGCTTCATTTTTAACATTAGTTAATTCATTAGTTAACATAAACTGCCAATGAAAAATTATTCTGAACATTCATTAATCTTAGGTATTCCAATATTTAATAACATGTTGATAAAATCTAAAGTTGCAACTATTATTTAATGAGCTAACATGAACTAAAACTTTTATTTTTTAACAAAGATGAATAACTTCTGTAGCAAATGTAGCTATTGCTCATTGTGTATCTTAATGGTGAACTAAATAGATCTTATTGTAAAGTAATACCTATGGGTCTTTTATAGTTCTTTTGCACTTTAATCGGTGCAAAACTTTTAACTTTATATATTTTTCTTTATTGCTTTATTGTATTTAAATGTTCAGTTATTTTTGTTATAAGAAAAACTGTTTTTTTTAACCAGGAAAATTTTAAACCGGCATATCCCTATCTATGTCCCATTTATAATTAAAGTTATGATTTCTGTGATGTGGAGTGAAGCACAGAATCCAGTCATGACAATGAATTTACAGTAGCTAGCTACCCTGCAGATGTCACAAAGTTATTAAACTAATAAATAATCAATGGTAACATTTTCCATTTCCTTGTTTTTAATTAATGAAATTTAAATAAACATGCTTTCAAACATTTGTTCCACCCCCCCCCCCCCAAAAAGACCCTGTTTTGATTGTTTAATATTGTATACCATGAAACCGTGGTATTTTCTGAGACCATTATCATACCGTGAAAATCTCATACCGTTACAACCCTACTTGTATCATTACACCCCATAGGTAGTAGCAGCCACATCACAATGTTAAAAGCAATGATCTTATCTGCCTCCATTTTTATAGTTATCCAGCATGATTTGATAATTTTTCAAGTTAAGGATTGTCAAGATTTTGTTCAGTGTTTTTTTTATTCTGTGCTGAATTACATCTGTCCGTAAGTGAGTTGTATTTTGAAATTTAAGCCTTTTGAGATTTTTTTTTTTAAAATGTTTTATCTAATGCAAACTCTCCATCCTAGGCAAATCAAATCTCATGGATGCTATCAGCTTTGTTCTGGCAGAGAAGACCAGTAACTTGCGTGTAAAGACACTGAAGGATTTGATTCATGGAGCTCCAGTGGGAAAACCTGCAGCTAACCGAGCATTTGTAACCATGGTGTACCAACAGGACAATGGACAGGAGCTTTCATTCTCCAGAATCATCATAGGTACTTCACACACTTTGGAAGCATTGCTGTGCTTTTACAATAATAAAGTTAGTAATCGGAACCTGGGTTGCATTATTATAATAATGAAAATAGTTTGTTTATACAGGTCCTTCTTAAAAAATTAGCATATTGTGATAGTTCATTATTTTCCATAATGTAATGATAAAAATTCAACTTTCATATATTTTAGATTAATTGCACACCAACTGAAATATTTCAGGTCTTTTATTGTTTTAATACTGATGATTTTGGCATACAGCTCATGAAAACCCAAAATGCCCGTCTCAAAAAATTAGCATATTTCATCCGACCAATAAAATAAAAGTGTTTTTAATACAAAAAAAGTCAACCTTCAAATAATTATGTTCAGTAATGCACTCAATACTTGGTCGGAAATCCTTTTGCAGAAATGACTGCTTCAATGCGGCGTGGCATGGAGGCAATCAGCCTGTGGCACTGCTGAGGTGTTATGGAGGCCCAGGATGCTTCGATAAAGGCCTTAAGCTCATCCAGAGTGTTGGGTCTTGCGTCTCTCAACTTTCTCTTCACAATATCCCACAGATTCTCTATGGGGTTCAGGTCAGGAGAGTTGGCAGGCCAATTGAGCACAGTAATACCATGGTCAGTAAACCATTTACCAGTGGTTTTGGCACTGTGAGCAGGTGCCAGGTCGTGCTGAAAAATGAAATCTTCATCTCCATAAAGCTTTTCAGCAGATGGAAGCATGAATTGCTCCAAAATCTCCTGATAGCTAGCTGCATTGACCCTGCCCTTGATGAAACACAGTGGACCAACACCAGCAGCTGACATGGCACCCCAGACCATCACTGACTGTGGGTACTTGACACTGGACTTCAGGTATTTTGGCATTTCCTTCTCCCCAGTCTTCCTCCAGACTCTGGCACCTTGATTTCCGAATGACATGCAAAATTTGTCCAAAAGCCCAGTGCTGCTTCTCTGTAGCCCAGGTCAGGTGCTTCTGCCGCTGTTTCTGGTTCAAAAGTGGCTTGACCTGGGGAATGCGGCACCTGTAGCCCATTTCCTGCACACGCCTGTGCACGGTGGCTCTGGATGTTTCTACTCCAGACTCCACTGCTTCCGCAGGTCCCCCAAGGTCTGCAATCGGTCTTTCTCCACAATCTTCCTCAGGGTCCGGTCACCACGGTGGTCGGTTGCTACCGCGGTTGTCTACTGCCACCGGCGGTAGTGCACGTGACGTCACAAACTCTATAGCAAGCATAATACAAAGTTTTGTATATGAGTGTAATAACTGTAATAGTTGCAAATTCTAAGTCTAATTAATTCTAAGTGGTAATTAACAAATTACCTCAAACACAGCGTTTCCTTTAGATTGGCAGATTTGAGCACAGGAAAATACAGTTAATGCATTCAGCAAATTAATTTAGTGTTGGGCGATGGATCTTGTTGGGAAAGCAAATACCGCATCACCGATCTGGAGTCATCTGCATTCATGTCACCCATCTGGCTGCTCAGGTTTGGTGAGGCTTTCTCCAAACTGGCCAAATACAAACGAGACAGCGATGAATAAACGATGGTAACAAGAAATATGGCAACGATTCCTATTTCAAAGAGAGCGCGTGCAGATGAGGAGTTAGTTATTGAGCTTGCTTGGTGGCAGAAAAGTAAACCAGACGTAACACAACCGCGTTGCGACAGGTTTAGTCTGTCTAATGTCTATACAGGACATATGAAATCTGTGTCAGTAGCCTACATCACAGACCGGACGGGGATTTAGAAGTGCTCAAATAAACACGAACTGACGAGTTAAATAGGATGTGTTAGATGAGTGAGACAGTGCTGGGCTGATTTCTAGACGTGCATACATATAAATATATACTGTATATAAAATATATTGCATGCACAGTTTAAGTCAGCTTTAATCACCTTTTTTGGTAATTCCATGAATTAACTGACCACGACACTGCTTGCACATAGTTTATTTCGCAGTTTGATATGAAAGGATACGCACAAAGTGCGCGCCGCCTTTGAGCACAGGACCGTCCGCGCTCGCTTAACTTGCACCTGATAATAAAGTGATATGGAGCGCGTGTCTGAAACGTCTCCTGTATATATATAATTTATTTATTTATTTTTATTTTTTTCAAACACCGCGCCACCAGCGGTTGTTAGTCCATGACTACCGTGGTGGTAAAAATCAGCCACCGTCACAGCCTTAGGGTTGACAATTCACATAACAACTGTAGGGCTACAGTCCATAGGTTTATGAGAGATTTAAATTTATTACATATATGGAGAGAGAGAAAACCGAATATTAGAGCTTATTCCTGTCATTCAGGTACTTTTAAGACATATACACTAGAATAGATTTTTTTCTTGTCTCTTCAGAATTGCAATCTAAAATTTCTGACTGCTCTTATGATAATATTGTGATCTCGGATCATGCACCATGCTGTTTGCTCTACAGAGATGATAAATTATTAAGAGATCCACCCAGATGGCATTTCCAACATAAATAGTTACAAGATGAAGACTTGGTGAAATATTTAGAAAAACAGATAGATGAGTACTTTCAAATTAATACTACACAAACTACTGCATGCGTTAAGTGGGAAGCTTTCAAGGCTTTCCTGAGAGGGCATATCATCAGTTATACAGGTTCTTAATCAAAAAAGACAAAGGAAACTAGACTACAGTTGAAAAATAGAATAAGAGCCCTTCAAACGAAAGTAAATAATTCTGAAAATAGTAGTTCCGTATTTTTCAGACTATAAGTTGCACATTAGTATAAGTCGCATCAGTCCAAAAATACTTGCACTGGACTATAAGTCGCATTTATTTAAAACCAAGAACCAAGAGAAAACATTACCGTCTACAGCCGTGAGAGAGCGCTCCTTGTTTTCAGTGTAGACTACAGGAGCACTGAGCAGCATAGAGCGCCCTTTCGCAGCTGTAGACGATAATGTTTTCTCTTGGTTCATTTCTCTTGGTTCATGTCAAATTAATTTAGATAAATAAGTCGCACCTGACTATAAGTCGCAGGACCAGCCAAACTATGAAAAGAAGTGCGACTTATAATCCGGAAAATACGGTAATTCACAATTGGAGAAATAATTATTATTATTGAGAGCTGAATATGATAAGCAGTCTGCTTTTAGAGCTGCCTCAAGTCTTCTACGCTTGAAACAGACATTTTATGAACAAGGTGATAGGGCTGGCAAATTGTTGGCATGGCAAATAAAGAGAGACGGAGAGAGAGAGAGCGCGCGAGAGAGACGGAGAGAGAGAGAGAGCGCGCGAGAGAGACGGAGAGAGAGAGAGCGCGCGAGAGAGACTGAGAGAGTGTGCGAGAGAGACAGAGAGCGCGAGGGAGATGGAGAGAGAGAGAGAGCGAGAGAGCGGGCGCGAGAGACTGAGAGAGAGAGAGAGCGCGCGAGAGAGACAGAGAGAGAGAGAGCGCGCGAGAGAGACGGAGAGAGAGAGAGAGCGCGCGAGAGAGACGGAGAGAGAGAGAGAGCGCGCGAGAGAGACGGAGAGAGTGTGCGAGAGAGACAGAGAGCGCGAGAGAGATGGAGAGAGAGAGAGAGCGGGCGAGAGAGACGGAGAGAGAGAGAGAGAGCGCGCGAGAGAGACGGAGAGAGAGAGAGCGCGCGCGCGCGAGAGAGACAGACAGAGAGAGAGAGAGAGAGAGAGCGCGCGAGAGAGACAGACAGACAGAGAGAGAGTGCGAGAGAGACAGAGACGGAGACAGAGAGAGAGCGCGCGCGAGAGAGACGGAGACAGAGAGAGAGCGCGCGCGAGAGACGGAGAGAAAGAGAGAGAGCGCGCGAGAGAGACGGAGAGAGAGAGAGAGCGCGCGAGAGAGACGGAGAGAGAGAGAGAGCGCGCGAGAGAGACGGAGAGAGAGAGAGAGAGAGCGCGCGAGAGAGACGGAGAGAGAGAGAGAGAGAGAGAGAGCGCGCGAGAGAGACGGAGAGAGAGAGAGAGAGCGCGCGAGAGAGAGAGACAGAGAGAGAGCGTGCGCGAGAGAGACAGAGACAGAGAGAGAGCGCGCGAGAGAGACAGAGAGAGACAGAGAGAGAGCGCGAGAGAGAGAGAGAGAGAGAGAGCGCGCGAGAGAGAGAGAGAGCGCGAGAGCGACAGACAGACAGACAGACAGACAGACAGACAGAGAGTACATTAGAAGTAACATCAATGTTTATAGAAATGTATATGGATTTATTTTGCATGTGTTTTTTTTTTCTTATGAATATATATGCATTTTTGTTTTGTTTGTTTCTATTCTGCTATGTACAATGCTTTGGCAATATGTACCTTTGTATGTCATGCCAATAAAGCAATATGAATTGAATTGAGAGAGAGAAAGAGACCGAGAGAGAGCGAGCCGTTTTAAAACAACACGAGCGCTGTCTTGCTCTCTCCCTCCCGCAGATGAATCAATTGACACGATGGTGTCGATGTTTAAATCATTTAAAATGAGAATGTAAGTGCGCTCACCCCATTTTTGTTTGTAAGAAAAAATATCGCAATATATATCGCAGAAAAATAAAATATCGCAATGTCATTTTTTTCCCCAATATCGTGCAGCCCTACTGTACACTGACTGAACTGCTGTGAAGAGTGAACTGAAGATGAACACCAAGCCAAGCCAGATAACGAACAAAAGATTGACTCGTTCACGAGTCAAGAACCGGTTGCATCGGTTTTGGATCACCAGTAGTTCTTTCGGACAGTTCGATTCAATAAACCGGTTGAAGAAAACGGTTCTTTTGCGCTCGACGTAATGGCATCATTGACGATGATTGCCTTTCATTCAAGCCTTCGGTTTACCCGCGCTCATAACATTAGCACAGAATCAGAGAAGTGTAAACGATGTAGAGGAACACTGGTTCACTGTATGTGGCATTGTACAAAAATTATACTCTTTTGTGAAGAAGAGACATTATTCAAAATATTATTTCCGAACAAATAATATTAGATCCAAAATTGTTTTTATTGGGCTTATATCCAGAGAAGCATAACTATACTAAAAATGAACGTACATTTATAGACCTTAGTCTGCTTAACGCCAAAGGATGTATAGCTTTATTTTGAAAAAAACATGTAGACCAAGAGGCACTTTATGGTTACGGCAGATGTTGTCTGCTCTGCCACTAGAGAGGATTACATATGTGTTAAGAGGCAAACAGGGACTTTTTGAGAATATCTGGAATACTTTTGTTGATTATGCCAAAGATTTGGATTTAACAGATGACAATGACTGGAAGAAATTGTCACTCCATTTGCGGGGCGGTTTGGGGTGGGTCATTAAAAACAACAAAAAAATCCATATGTTGTAGTGTTGGGCGATATGGTCATTTTTTCAAATCAGATCGACGATACACGATATTATCGTGCATGGGTGGAGCAAGAGAGAGACTCTTTGTTCTTGTCATAGCATAACTATTTGGTGTTTTAAACCGTGCAGGTGCCCGAGAGAGAGCATATGGAATCACCAATAATCTAAAAAAAATACTTTAAAACATACTGATAAACTAACGTTAAATATAAAAATACTGTATATAAAACAGCTAGTTCATATATAGTTGGATGCAACGGTCATATAGTGCATCCTATGACAAATCATTCAACTGTGAAAATCAATAGTAGATTTAATTTGAAGTCCAACAGTTTAACACTAATATTGGACATAAACGAACATGTTAAATAAAAGTATTCAAAAAAGGTAGGTTGATATATTTGGAAGAGTAAAGTTCAATTGAACTGATGTATCAGTCATACAGCGCTCGGGACCGTGTGCCTCATGACGAACCCGACGCACTGCCACAGAAACAAGAATGTTTCCGGGGTGGCGCGTCAGTCCCATCATGAGGCACGTGGTCCGGAGCATGTATGACCAAGGCATCAGTTCAACCGAACTCACTCCAAATATATGAACTTGCCTGTTTTTGAATACCTTATATTTAAGGCGTTCGTTTACGTCCATATTAGGTTTAAATCGTTGGACTTTAAATGAAATATACTATTGTATTTGCACCATTGACTGATTTTGCAGAATATTTAGACTGATAACTTCTGTGTGCAGATGCAAAAAATACAAATAAAATATTTGTCACAGGACAAGCGAGATGACAGTAGTGCCGACTACACGATCTAGCTGTTTTAAATATAGTATTTTATATTTAATGCCAGTTTATCAGTACGTCCGAAGGTATATTTTTCGATTATTGGTGATTCCATAGGCTCTTTTCGTGCACCTGCATGGTTAAAATGGCAAATAGTAAGCTCAGACAAGAATAAAGAATCTTTCTCTTACTCCACCCATGTACTCCACGATAACTCCACGATATGTACCATCGATCTCACGTGCCGACAATATGACGATTTGACAATGACCACATCGCTGATTCATGGCACCTGTTCGGGGTACACTGGCACAGGAAATCCAATTTATTTTTGCACGCTTAATTTTGAATACAATGACTGCACCAACATTTTCCTGACTCGTTATCGGAAGCAGCTCATTGGATTTGCTAAACAATTATTCAAGTAAGCCTCACAGCTAGGGCTGCACGATATTGGGAAAAAATGACATTGCGATATTTTATTTTTCTGCGATATATATTGCGATATTTTTTCTTACAAACAAAAATGGGGGGAGCACACTTACATTCTCATTTTAAATGATTTAAACATCGACACCACCTTATGCGCGAGGGAGAGAGAGCAAGACAGCGCTCGTGTTGTTTGAAAACGCCTCGGTCTCTCTCTCTCTCTCTCTCTCTCTCTCTCTCTCTCTCTCTCTCTCAATTCAATTCATATTGCTTTATTGGCATGACTTACAAAGGTACATATTGCCAAAGCATTGTACATAGCAGAATAGAAACAAACAAAACAAAAATACATATATATTTATAAGAAAAAAAAATTACATGCAAAATAAATCCATATACATTTCTATAAACATTGATGGTATTTCTAATGTACTCTCTCTGTCTGTCTCTCTGTCTGGCTCTCTCGCGCGCGCTCTCTCTGTCTGTCTCTCTCGTGCGCGCTCTCTCTCCCTGTCTCTCTCGTGCGCGCTCTCTCTCCCTGTCTCTCTCGCGCGCTCTCTCTCTCTCTGTCTCTCTCGCGCTCTCTCTCTCTCTCGCTCTCTCTGTCTCTCTCGCGCGCTCTCTCGGTCTCTCTCGCGCTCCCTCTCTCTCTGCCCTGTTAAACTTGCATGTGGTTTTCAGTCCTGTCAATTATAAACTTTCACTCTATGATGGTTAAGCTGTGCAATTAATCCGCGAATCACATTCGTCAAGGGCAGGGGAGTAGCTGGCCCGTACAGTTAATGAATAACGGATCAACTATGACAGCCTACATCGCACATCCTGCGATGTGACTATCGTGGATTCGTACATCGCGATATCGATGCTTAAACGACACATCGTGCAGCCCTACTCACAGCGTCTACCCTCGTAGACAACCAAATCATCCTTAGTATTGAACTTCCTGTCAGGCACTGAAAAAATAATTATTTCAGTCAGCGACACTCACCTATTGAACACCAACGAGTACATCGCAGCTAAAACTATTTTCCCTCCGATGGCAAGACGTACCCATCCAATACCGCAAATTAAAGCTTTTGCCGAACACCAACGGGTGCTTCGCAGATAAAACAATCTCAGTTTTTCCTCTGATGGCTGGAGAGAATACCCATCCGGTGTCGCAAATTGAAAAAATAAATAAATATTAAAAAAAACACCTGATGCCGGCCATAGCCTCCCGGCCAGATAACCCTACATTTTCTATCCTATGGACGGCGAGGCTTCTCTCTTCGATGTCAGGAGCTCGAGCTCCCATCGGATGCTGACGAGAGCCTCCCGGCCAGACAACCTCACCTTTTCCATTTTGCGGCCAGCAAGACTTACTCGTTCTTTGCCAGGAGCTCACACTCCCTTCGGACGTATGTGCACCCCCCGGCTACCTTTTTTGCCATTCTGTCTTACGTACGGAGAGGTTTACCCATCCAATGCATGGAGTCGGGGCTCCCATTGGATGTAGGTGAGAGCCTCCCGGCTAGACAACCTTACCTTTTCCGTATTTTGGCCAGCGAGGCTTACTCGTTCGTTGCCAGGAGCTCACACTCCCTTCGGACGTACGTGGACCCCCCGGCTACCTTTCTTGCCATTCTGTCTTACGTACGGAGAGGTTTACCCATCCAATGCATGGAGTCGGGGCTCCCATTGGATGTAGGTGAGAGCCTCCCGGCTAGACAACCTTACCTTTTCCGTCTTTTGTCCAGCGAGGCTTAACCATTCGATGCCGGGAGCTAAGCTCCTGTCGGACGAAGGTAAGAGCCTCCCAGCTAGACAACCTTTTCCGTCCTTCAGCCAGAGAGGTTTACCCGTTCGATTCCTGGAGCTAAGCTCCTATTGGACGTCGGTCAGAGCCTCCCGGCTAGACAACCTGACCTTTTCCATCCTTTGGCCAGCGAGGCTTACCCGTTCGATGCGAGTGCTCCCATCGGACGCTGGCGAGAGCCTCCTGGCCAGACAACCACTACCATTCCATGTGGTCTAGGTCGCAAAACCGATCTACCCAATAAGCAAGCCGTCCGATGCCACAAGTACCAAACACACAAACAAACCCTCCTTCCTTCCTATGGTTGTCAAGGCTTACCCGTCTCATGCTGTGAGTAGCATACCCCCATCAGACGTTGACGAGAGCCTCACGGCCACACAAACTTATCTTTTCCATCCTATGGCCTGCGAGGCTTACCCAGTTGTTTCCGGGAACAGGAAGTCCCCGTTGGATGCTGGCGAGAGCCTCCTGGCCACTTTTAGGTAACTTAATGTTACCTCTCACATCTGGAGAGGCTTACCCGTTCGTTGCGTCTGCTCCCTTCGGATGCCGGCAAGAGCCTCCCGGTTAGACAACCTTACTTTTTCCTTTTCTATGGTCAGCGAGGCTTTCCCGTTCGATGCGCATGCTCCCTTCGGACGCCGGCGAGAGCCTCCTGGACAGACAACCTTTACCTTTCCACTCTACGGTCGGCGAGACTTAACCCGTTCAATGCGTGTGCTCCCTTCGGACGTCGGTAAGAGTCTCTCGGCCACGCAACTTACCTTTCCATTTGACGGTAGGCGAGGCTTAACCGTCCGATGCTACGAGTCTCGACCTCTCGTCAAATCCTGCAAAAAAAAAAAAAAAAAAACCCTCTCAGCTATCCTCACATCTTTTAACCCTGCCTGGCGAGGCTTACCCGTTCGATGTTCTGAGTTTAATGCCCCATCGAATGCCGCGACAGTCCTCCCAGTCGGGTTTTCCTTTCCACTCTCCCCGTCCGGCGAGGCTTACCCGTCTGATGCGTGTGCTCCCTTCAGACGTCTGGATTTAGACTTCACCGGCTACAGGATCTAATCCTCATTTGCGCGCACGATCTCGCGTGTGTGTCGAGTTTGATAGATGAATTATAATAGGCCGCCTCATAACCTGCGGGTCGGGTTGGGGCGGGTAAGGAAATTTTACTTTATTTGCGGGGTGGGCCAAATAATTTCATAAAAACCCTGACCCGCGGATCACTAGTGTGCATGTAATACTTATGAGAGTTGTAGTATCACACTGCAATATGGCTTATTTCAGATGCCTTTTATAAACACCTTAATTATTCAACCCGCCAAAGTGGCTAGTTGGAGTCACTGTTACCCGCCATGAGCAAAATCAATTAATGTTAATGTCAAGCCCTGCTACCAGTCATTGCTTTGAATCTTTTAAGATGCTTTTAATAACTCTTTTTATAATAAAGCGATGGCACACTGCTTTTAAAGGAAAGAAACGGAAAGCGGCTCAGTTTATCTCAGTTGTCGTGTTTTCATAATCATTGGAAGTCAAAATCAAAACAATAAATAAAATTAGATGATAGCATAGGCCTATGCACAGTTGACATCTGTGATTGACTGCAATGTTCAGTTGATTAAAAACATGCCACAAGTAGGTACTTTTAGACCACAGGAGTAGACTATTTTCTGATTAATTGTTAAGATTGCTCTCTCTTTAAAAATTATTCATTTTCCTGCTTTCTGTTTATGTCTTGTGTAGGTTCCTCTTCAGAGTACCGCATCAATAATAAAGTGGTGGGTCTGTCTGAATACAGTGAAGAATTGGAGAAACTGGGAATCCTTATCAAGGCCAGAAACTTCCTGGTCTTTCAGGTTATTAGAGATGCTTCTTTATTAAAGTTTAAAATTTTAAAAAGATTTAAATTTTAAAGATAAATTGTAATTTCTGTGTGCCAAACTGAATTGATTATCTGTTTGTTTGGCAATCAGTTCTGTTTGATAAGGCTAGTGAAACAGAAATGATATGCTATAAAAAAAAATTCCCATTGCTGGTCAGATAATGGTGGGAGGTTAACATTTATAGGACTTGTGATTTTATTGTAAGATTAATAGACCCCCTAAAAAAGATGCAATGCATAAGCATAGCATACAGTCAGGTTTCCACTACGTGTTACGACTGCATGTTAAAACAGTATAGACTTATTTTTAAACAATCATATGCTCTCATGGGCCACATAGAATGATGTGGTGGGCCGGAAAACAGTGTTTTATGGTGCTTTTATCCCCTCCCCCCTAGGGTGCGGTTGAGTCAATTGCCATGAAGAACCCCAAAGAGAGAACTGCTCTGTTTGAAGAAATTTCTCGTTCTGGAGAGCTTGCTCAAGAGTATGACAGATGCAAGAAAGAAATGGTAAAGGCTGAGGAAGACACGCAGTTTAACTACCATCGCAAGAAAAACATCGCTGCTGAGCGAAAGGAAGCCAAGCAAGAGAAAGAAGAGGTGGGCTCCTAATGTAGTCATCGTAAATCATTCATTCTTAAATGTAGGAATAGATTTATTTGGGTGTTAAAAACCCTGAAGACACACGTGCAGTTATAAGTACATAATCTTTGCTGGTTTCTCCATGTGTTATGCCCAGGCGGAACGTTACCAACGGCTTAAAGACGAGGTGGTGCGTGCTCATGTACAGTTACAGCTCTTTAAACTGTTCCACAATGAATCAGAGATTGAGAAACTGAACCGAGAGCTGGCCCACCGCAACAAAGAGATTGATAAGGACAGAAAACGCATGGACCGCGTGGAGGAGGAGCTGAAAGATAAGAAAAAAGAGCTGGGCAGAATGATGAGAGACCAGCAGACGATTGAGAAAGAGATCAAGTGAGTCAAAAACAGAGGATTAAATGTTTGTCAATTAAAAAAAATTTTTTACAATTTTTTGACACAATTCTTAACATTAACTGCAGCAAATGAGGAGTCTGTAATTTAAAACAACAGCTTGAAGTTGCATTTCCATTTAGGTTGTTATCTTTTGAACCATAACTGCTAGAAACAAAATCCCTTTGATTCCTTGGCTCAAGATGATTTGATTGCATTCTATCATATCAATGAACTTTGGTTATCCACCATACTACACAAGTTAATTGATACTGAATTCCTTTTTTTAATGATTATCTAGGGCTTGGTGATATGGAGCAAAAAATATATATCGATATATTTTGCTATATCTCGATATACGATATATATCTATCTTTACAGGAAAAATAACCCCCCCAAAAACTACTTCAAAAACAGATATACCAAATATTACATGTTTAGGGCCCTATGAAATGTTTTATTTTTTCTTCTCAATATGTTTTATTGTTACCTAATTCTATTACAACTTAACAATTGTAATTCTATTACAATTTAAGAACTTGATTAGTTAAAAATAAATTCTTAAAATAGCCTTATGTGAAATGTCAGAAATTCTGTGTATTTACATTTTTCTGGTTATCAAATGAAGGCATAAAACATTCATTTAATTTATCTTTTAATTATTTAAAATTAAGCAAACTTTATTTTTTGGTAAACAAAGGGGATTTACTATTAAAAATAAAACATGGAAGAAATGTTGTGTGATTATTCCTTAAAAAATTATTTTCCTTTCATTTTAATAGTAGTAGTAGTGGGCTATGTACATTCTGCTGAACAATAGCAGGGTTTTTCCTGGGTCAAAATTGGTCTTCGGTGGTGGCTGACCGACATGGTCATCCACACACAGCAAAGAGTACCCTAGTACCCACATGATCCCAATATTGACAATAAATGTTACATTTAAAATAAATACAAAGAAACAGTTAGTGATTTTTTTTTCTTATCCTATAATTAAAAAATGATCACTGTCATCCTCTCTTGCCCTCTTTGCAAAAAAAGCAGTGATTTTTCCACGACTGGCTTTCATAGTTTAGAAAGATAAAATCCTTTTTTGATAGACCTGATAATTATTTTAGTATAATCATATCAATTAAAAAGTAGCATTAAAAACGTAGCATTAAAAGGTGTAATAGTGTAAATTTTACCATATACAAGAAAATTAGCAGCTAGCTAGCAACAGCTTGCTTTGTGCTTTGATCTAGTTTCATCTCACTCCAGTCTAACTTTAAATGATTTTATAAGTTATTTACTACACATTGTCATAGGCCCATTAATCAATGCTAAATTTTACTAAACACTCTGATTCAGACACTGACGGGCAGACCAATTGCTTTAACCCAGTTGTCACCAACCATTTCAAGCCTAAGATCACATCCAAAGTCCAAATGTAAACCAAGATCTACCACTTGCAAAAAATTATTAAAAAAAAGGCCACAATGTAAGTTCTACTCTGACATTCTTGTTGCCTGTTAGTCACTAGCAAATTATTTAACTATACAAATAGTATATAACTATACAAACTGCCAACTATAATTAAACTTTTTCAACAGTAATATAACATTAAGTATTTACACATTTACATTACTCGTATATAAACACAATAATCAGTCAATTACAGGCCTAAGCCAATAATGTACTGTTTCACTTTCCCTTTTAAAACATATTTCAGACTATCACTTTAAGAGAATGCACTGATCCAGTGGCCTACGTTCAGCTGGCTATGTAGGATACTTACCAAAACAGGCATTTTGACATGATTTTTGTGTGAATTTGTCCATTTGAACACAATACTTCAGAGAGAGCTTATATTTGCTCGCATGCCGAGGCGCGCGTTTACGCGCTTCGGAAGGGCTCACGCACAAATCTTCTCACTGCGCGCGCGAGATCGTGTCCTCTGGCTCTTAAAAGGCCATGTTGCAGGTTAACCACCACTTTCAATTAATGGGTACATAAATCACTCAAGATATGTATATCATTTTTAAAATGTCTCAAAAATGGTCTTAAAGACCAGTTTTTTACGTTTTTTGGTATTAACGGTTTTTTTTACGCAACTCTGTGATGACGTCACGTTGGGGAGAAGTCGAGGAAAGGTAGCCTCAGTCTAGTATGATGCCGCGTTCCAGGCAACCCGTAACCCATGTTTTTCCAACCTTAAACCCGTGAAAGTGCACTAGAACGGCAGTCAAACCCGTGACTTCCCACCCGTGAACTCGTGTCTCGTACTAGATCGATGTACTCCGAGTACCAAGGTCACACAGCATGCGAAACAACAATGACAGCCCCTATGGATAATACTGCCTACAAATTACAGTGTTTATGCAAGTGGTACATGCTGAAAAAACGATTTTAGGTCAATGTAACTTTGCAATAAAATAAATAATCTAGCTACAATTCCTTGCGCTCAGTAAGTTTGGCGTAACTTGCCTGGAACAGTACTAAGTCGTGGTATGAAATAGTGATTACGAGCTCAAAAACCTGCCTGGAACGCAGCATCAGAACTATAGCGACTGACTGGGATGAGGAAGAGGTGGCAAGAGCCAACATGCATGATGGCCCGCAGCCGTGTAATTTCGAACCAGCCAGACGTGAGAGGTCAAATGAGTAATTGCCAAGAACTGATGTCCGTCAAAGCTAATTAAATGCATGGTCCGAGGAGAATGAGTGGAGAGTTGAAGTGTCCTGGTGAGTTGCTATCATTTAGCATCGCAGCAATGAGGACTGGAGCTAGTCTACGAGCAGCAGTGCACAATAACGACACACATATTTTTTACTGTCATTGAATTACTATAGCTTTTTTTTTCTTCACTTTTTTCACACTTTTTTAAATAGCACCGAGTGAAAAATCAACGTTTTCTTTATATCTAGTGGCAGTGATCAAGACGTTAGTTCAGATAAGTACCGGTAACCTTTGTCATAGTGTCGTAGAACTGTTAAACTTTGTCTTTGTCATCTAGAAATAGAAGGAATCATGCTAGCTTTATGGACGTTTCTAAGCGTTTATCTCTTCCTCCGGTGAAAATGTTGTTGCAAACGTAGCCGCGTGTCTGTTGCTGTGTTTGGCAGTGCTTGAGTGGGCGGTGCCGTCCCATGGAAACTGAGCTGAAAAGCTTGTGCTGTAGGGAAGTGAGTGCGTTTGGGTCGCTGTTGGTCGATATCTCTCTATTTATCTGTCTGTCTATCTATCTATACATCTAGTCTATCTATCTATATATATCTATGTATTTATCTATAATCTGCGCTATCTGAATACTCTCATCTACTACTCTTCTCTCTAGTCACTTTCAATGCTCTCAAGGCGGCTTTGGTAAATTCCCTCCCCAACGTGACGTGATGCAATGCATTGTGGGGGAAAGGAGACCGCTGTAAGATAATACCTACTTTTTCGTATTATATTCCGTTTTGTGATACCCAACAACATAAAATACAATGGATAACAGTTTAAATGTTTATTATCAACAAGCAAATTGCACAAATTCGTTATAAAATTAACCCTGCAACACGGCCTTTAAATGTTTAAACTGACAAAGCTTAAACGAGTTTAGTTTAAACACAGATATCAGCACCCATGTGATGTATAAATTACTGCTCATATAGACCGCTTAATCGCCTACGTCACTGTGACATCACCGCTCTAGCTGGAGGCAAAACATAAGGCAGAACTCATAGCAGGTGCGCTAAAAGTTTGAGGTTTTGACTTTAAAATGTCTTCTTGTTGGGTTTTTGGCTGCCAGAATAGAAGGAACAGCACTTTTGTTTCAAAACTAAAGTTTTACCGGATCCCAGCAGACATTCCTTCACAGAAATCAAGAAGACAATTGTGGTTGAATGCAATACTGCGTACAGACTGGACAGAGATTATCATAAATCATGCTCGTGTTTGCAGTGCACACTTCATATCAGGTCTATGCAATTGAACTGGTGTGTTGGTTTTATCTAGTAAATCAGCAAGTTTCTGTTTTATAGGTGAAAAGTCGCCAACCTTCAGCGCACTAGCTAGTTTAAATGTTAAACAAACATACAGCGATAGATGTGTGTGCCATCCTTTGAATGGTCTCTTAAAATAATACACATTGCTAATCATAGTTAGCCCAGCGATAGGTTACATTAGAAAATAAGCCTTGACAAATTTCCCCATACCACCCAAAAGTAATTAATATGGCCGTATGGCATACGGGTCAGGTAGCCTGCTTCAATCCGCGAGAGTAAATTAAAAAAAAAGCTGTCACGGTCCCGCAGAGTCAGGGACTGTACATATTCGGACAGTTCTGAACTTTCTTCTGCATCCATGTTTAATAAATCCCTCCTAAAACGTGCTAGCTTACGCTTGTCAACATTGCGTCCGCGCCTCTTTTTGCCTCCAGCTAAGCCCCGCCCACCCGGAGACGTTGGAATGTTTACAAACTTTTAAGGGATCTTATAGCATTCGCGTTGAACAAGAGTGAATGATTTGTCCAGGGGTTTTTTTTCTCATGTTTTTGTAATGTCTGGGAAGCCAGAATGCGCAAGTATCAACAGAAACATTTATTAGCTGAACCCTGTTTTTTACGTGCCATTTATAGCAAGCCATATTACAGATGCTTTGTCAGATTTAAGTTGAAGTGTGTGCCGAACCGTGTGTGGTTGAACCGAACATTTTTTTTTTCAGTGAACCGTGCCACCCCTATTACCACAATAATCAATCGGTTACAGACAGGCCTAAAACAATCATGCCAAAGCAGACAGATATTAGTACATATCATCACACCGGCACCCGCATCTAAATTAGTTGTATTGTCTGGTTTTCAGTCTAAAACAGTTGCGTCAAGTATAAATGCCTCGTCTGTTTTGGGAGGTGCGCGCGCAGTCAGCGGAGGCTCGTGCTGCAGTGCCAGGCGAAAGTATAAAGAAAGCGGTTGTTTTACAGACATATGTAAACTATAGGCTATTTGATTGGACAGATATACCCCTCTCCCTCCCCTAGACACAATTTACTACACACAATAGGCTCACACATGGTGCATTTTAAATTAATAAATAATAATGAATAAAAAAAGATTTTTTTTTTTTTTCAGATTTTGAAAAATCTTCGCGATCGACTTTAAATGCTTCCAAGATCGACTTGTCGACCGTGATCGACGGGTTGGTGACTCCGGCTTTAACCATTCATTATAATGAATTGGCTCAAAGGAGTCATTAGGTTGTGATAGCGGACGTGTTGTGTGGGAATCCTGGCTGTTACATTGCGAAAGATTTGTCAACACACACACTCACACACCCAGACACACACTTCATAACTCTCTCTCTATATATATATATATATATATTGTTTTTTTTTTTTTGCGTTTATTTAAAGTTATGTCAGCTGCATGTGTGGAATGCTTGTCACAAGTTGTAAGAAAAGATAAGGCAAATTTTGTTTTGACTGCAATTCACACCCAGCGGTAATTCAGCAAAAATATTTTCCGAATGCACCACGTGAAACATGTATTCGGCCTTCCGACCATTAGGATCAGTTGATTTTGATGCGAGAGAGAGAGCAAAGACAGACAAGATGGAGAGTGCGTGCGCGGGGGTGGGGCGCTGTGCTTGTTCTCTCCGTCAGTAGCCTGCTTCACTCACAAAATCCAATTACAGATCAAATATGGCTTTGGCGGAACAAAAAATCGTTTTGGCGGCTGCCAAAAACTTTTCAATGTAGGAAAAACCCTGAATAGTAATAGATTTCTGGCAAATACTTTTATTTTGACGGGTTTACCTTTACAGTTCTGTCTATGTGAAACTAGTCTATGATGTGATATGTGACGCTAGTTTTACTCAAATCAAATGGTCAAATGCTCATGAAGTGACTCTCAGTGCAGTTCTTGAGATTGTTCTTCATGTGTTTACGTCCTCATTTAGAGATGCTGAAATCACGCGCGCTTCTGCGCCATTCATGAACACAGACACTCGGAACATGCAGGATTCATATTTAAATAGACTTTTCCGACTTAATATTTGCAGATATTAGTCCATATCGCGATTTCCGTGACGTACCACGTTAAACTGTAAATTCCGTTTTTATGACCCCGTTTTCTGCATCGCGGAAATCATAGGGCCCTACAGCAGACATCTGCCTGCTGTTCGCCCAACGCCTTAAAACCGTAGTATCTCCATATAATGCAACACAAGACTTTTTTTTGAGACTAGTTCTGTACACGCGAGGGGAGGGGGGACAAAATCAAGGAGGTGGGGGGCGAGCGGGCGGGGGTGAGCCCAGCACAGAGAAGGCAAACAAGCAAAGTGGCTGAATCAGAATTAAATATAAACAATATTTCGATATATACGATATGTCAAAATCCATATCGTGTTTAAAAAATATCTCGATATATTTTAAATATCGAGATATCGCCCACCCCTATGATTATCATTATTTTACTGCATCCCTGCTTAAATTTACTATTTGATATATTTATTTTACATTGCATATTTGTCTTTGCTAAAGTCTTGAAGTAGTCCTACATCTTTTGCGTAATCAAAATGTAATTGATGTGAAATTGAGAAACCATCATCTGGGTTATAGGACGTGATTATTGGCAGATTATAGTCATTACCTGGCAAAGCAGAGCATCCTTAAAGGGTTAGTTCACCCAAAAATCAAAATTATGTCATAAATAACTCACCCTCATGTTGTTCCAAACCCGTGAGACCTCCGTTCATCTTCAGAAAAGTTTAAGATATTTTAGATTTAGTCCGAGAGCTCTCAGTCCCTCCATTGAAGCTGTGTGTACGGTATACTGTCCATGTCCAGAAAGGGAAGAAAAACATCATCAAAGTAGATTTTTTTTAAGCATCAAAAATACATTTTGGTCCAAAAACTACGACTTTATTTAGCTTTCTCTTCTCTTCCGGGTCTGTTGTGAGATTTCAAAACACTGCAGTTTAGTGATGTCCGATTTTCAAACGAATCACTCGATGTAACTGGATCTTCTTGAACCAGTTCACTAAATCGAACTGAATCGTTTGAAATGAAATTGCTATTTTTGGACCAAAATGTATTTTCGATGCTTCAAAAACTGACCCTCTGATGTCACATGGACTACTTTGATGATGTTTTTCTTACCTTTCTGGACATGGACAGTAGACCGTTCACACAGCTTCAATGGAGGGACTGAGAGCTCTCGGACTAAATCTAAAATATCTTAAACTGTGTTCCAAAGATAAACGGAGGTCTTACGGGTTTGGAACAACATGAGGGTAAGTTATTAATGACATAATTTAGATTTTTGGGTGAACTAACCCTTTAATTTCTATTATGCCCTGAAAATTATAAATAAAAATAGCTTAAACGACAAAAAGTAATGCAGAATTGATCATGGTCAATCAATTATTCTCTATTTGATCACATCTGATAATATATAAGAGCCCAGCTAATAAGTAATTAACTTTGTGACATGTTGACAGGGAGAAGGACGCAGAGCTTAATCAGAAGAGGCCTCTGTACATTAAAGCCAAGGAGAACACTTCTCACAAGATCAAGAAACTGGAGGCTGCCCGTAAATCACTACAGAACGCCCAGAAATGCTACAAAAAACGCAAGGCAGACATGGAGGAGCTAGACCGCGAACAGGGGGCGGTGGAGATGGCCAGACAGGAGTTCGAGGAGCGAATGGAGGAGGAGGCTCAAAGTCAAGGACAAGATCTACAGCTGGAAGAGAACCAGGTACAGCTGACTTGAGGGTTCTATACTGTTAAAAATGCAACATATTTATTTATTAGACAAAGTTGTATAAAGAGTGTACTGCCTTTGATTTATGTGGTATAGTTTAGGGTTGCGCCGATCACGATCGGCCGATCATTATGCGCATCTCATCAGTAAAGCCGGTTCTCTAATCAGCGCTAAATTCCATCACGTGCGTGATTTCAAATAGAGTAGCTGTTACTACACAGAGCCATTGTTTACTGAGAAGCTGCGCAAATCCACGTTTCAACAATCGTGACCGGCACACCCCTAGTATAGTTTTCGATTGTCTGCACACTTTCTGCACCTCAAGTATTGTTCAGATGTTTAATTTCAAAACTTTTATTTGGTTTTTTTTTAATGTTTTTGTTTACATGATGTGTGTATACCGTGTATATTTATGTATATATCAATACAAACACATGCATGTGTATATTTCAGAATTTTTTATTAAATATATTAAAATATAATATAAAATATAATCATTTGAATATATAAATGTATAGAGGTAAATATTTTCTAAATATATACAGTGTGTGTATTTATAAAAACATAATATACACAATACACATACATGTGTAATGTAATCTAAGTTTTTTATTTTTGATGTGATTAATCGATTGACAGCACTATTAAGAATAAAAAATTAAGTTTTAATATGACTGTTGTCTTTGTTTGTGTTTAGGTTAAGGCATATCACCGTCTGAAGGAGGAGGCAAGCAAGCGAGCTGCTACACTGGCTCAAGAGCTGGAGAAATTCAACAGAGACCAAAAAGCTGACCAGGACCGTCTGGATCTAGAGGAGAGAAAGAAAATAGAAACAGAGGTAACAAAGAGTTTCTGTGGGCTTAATTGATACGGTGAAAATAAACACTTGATTTGTTGTGATTGTTGTGTATTGATAGGCCAAGATCAAGCAGAAGATCAGAGAGATCGAGGAGAACCAGAAGCGTATTGAGAAGCTGGAGGATTACATCACCACAAGCAGGTACAAACATTTCACAGCTGTTATTGTCGTGCTATTCAGGGTTTTTATCAAATTTAAGGCCTTAAGTCTTAATGTAAAAAAGTCTTAATTATGATGTCAAGAGGTCTTAAATTTGGGCACAGAAAGACCAGAATTGTGATATGGCTGAATGTGACAATTAAGCTTCAAATTGCTATGATTTCATTGGAAAAACACGAGTGCTGCACGTTCAAAGTCCGGTGCTGTGCTGCTTTGTGTTCTGCTGTTAATGGGGAAACAGTTCTATTTCTACCATACGCTCCACCTGTTGGCAGAGAATGAATTAACATTTTCAATAAAACTTGTTTTGTTCAGAGTTCAGCATGGTTGCCAGGTTATCGCACTAAAGCCTGCCCATTTGCTACTCAAAACTAGCCCAATCACGTTTTGAGGGAGGTTCCCTGGTAAAAATCGCATTATGGGGGGTAAAATACACGTTTTTTGGCAGGGATCCTCCAGTAAAATTTGCCTTCCAGGGGTTAAATCTCACATTATTGGGGTCACTTCAACCCATGGGTATGAAAAACAACAATGCAGAAGACAATGCATTATAAATATCTAAACATGGGGGTCTGCGATAATATCGTAATTGTTGTTTTAACAATGTGCGATTTATATATCATGAGTATATCACAAAAATCAAACCCAAAACACACCTACAGAGTGCATGCATACATTATGTGATGAAGACTAGTAGGCTAGACTAGGACACATGCATTTTTTTCACTTCATGCATTTATCAGTCTATTAAAATTAATTTAGAATTATCACATAATTTAACCCTCTGGAGTCTAAGGGTATTTTTGGGGCCTGGAGAAGTTTTGTCATGCCCTGACATTTGTGCTTTTGAAGTGAAATCCATTTCTCAAATCCTCAAACACATCGCATCTTTTTGGGGTGGATTATGTCTTATTCCTCTCATCGCGAAGCAAACAGTAAAATAAAAGAACTTGAAGAACAGTCTCGCTGCGTTGTCTTCTGTTATGTGGCGTATTCAAGCCGCGCGCTTCAGTTTGAATCTGAATAGCGCGTTCAGCGCGGGGGCGAGGTCACATTAGATATAATGAAGGGAGACATGAAAAACAGACATCGTGTTGTTTTCATATGGATTACTTTATCACAGAATATCTGTTTTCGGCAGCACTTGTTTAGTTTAAAAGTAGACATGTCAAGCTTTCTATAGATATCTCTCTCACGTCTCTTCGTTGAGTATTCACTGAGTTAGTTCATTTTAATGACGTGTTTGTAAACAAATGCGCAGACAAATGCTGCAGACAGCACACCTTGTTTGTTATCTTTATTTTATGAGTGCACAAAGTTTTGTTGGTATTATATCTGTATCCAAAAAAAAGACCCTTTACAGATTCGATTAATGTATTGCTCTTATCTGTACGATTAAAACTTAAAGTGTAATTTAAGTTCTTTTCGGGGTTATCAGGAAAAAATGACTCATAACGCGTATCCGCGTTAAACGACTTCAGAGGGTTAAGATGGGGGGGGGGGGGTTTATATATTTATACCATTTCATAGGAGTGTAACGGTACGTGTATTTGTACCGGACCGTTTCGGTATAGGGCTTTCGGTACGGTGCACGTTTGTACTGAATGACTGAATGCAATATTTTGTATAGTCGTGGCCAAAAGTTTTGAGAATTACATAAATATTAGTTTTCAAAAAGTTTGCTGCTAAACTGCTTTTAGATCTTTGTTTCAGTTGTTTTTGTGATGTACTGAAATATAATTACAAGCACTTCATACGTTTCAAAGGCTTTTATCGACAATTACATGACATTTATGCAAAGAGTCAGTATTTGCAGTGTTGGCCCTTCTTTTTCAGGACCTCTGCAATTCGACTGGGCATGCTCTCAATCAACTTCTGGGCCAAATCCTGACTGATAGCAACCCATTCTTTCATAATCACTTCTTGGAGTTTGTCAGAACTGGTGGGTTTTTGTTTGTCCACCCGCCTCTTGAGGATTGACCACAAGTTCTCAATGGGATTAAGATCTGGGGAGTTTCCAGGCCATGGACCCAAAATTTCAACATTCTGGTCTCCGAGCCACTTAGTTATCACTTTTCCCTTATGGCACGGTGCTCCATCGTGCTGGAAAATGCATTGTTCTTCACCAAACTGTTGTTGGATTGTTGGAAGAAGTTGCTGTTGGAGGGTGTTTTGGTACCATTCTTTATTCATGGCTGTGTTTTCGGGCAGAATTGTGAGTGAGCCCACTCCCTTGAATGAGAAGCAACCCCACACATGAATGGTGTTAGGATGCTTTACTGTTGTCATGACACAGGACTGATGGTAGCGCTCACCTTTTCTTCTCCGGACGAGCCTTTTTCCAGATGCCCCAAACAATCGGAAAGGGGCTTCATCGGAGAATATGACTTTGCCCCAGTCCTCATCAGTCCATTCACTATACTTTCTGCAGAAGATCAATCTGTTCCTGATGTTTTTTTTGGAGAGAAGTGGCTTCTTTGCTGCCCTTCTTTACACCAGGCCATCTTCCAAAAGTCTTCGCCTCACTGTGCGTACAGATGCGCTCACACCTGCCTGCTGCCATTCCTGAGCAAGCTCTGCACTGGTGACACTCCGATCCCGCAGCTGAATTCTCTTTAGGAGACGATCCTGGCACTTGCTGGACTTTCTTGGATGCCCTGAAGCTTTCTTTACAAGAATTGAACCTCTTTCCTTGAAGTTCTTAATGATCCTATAAATTGTTGATTTAGGTGCAATCTTAGTAGCCACAATATCCTTGCCTGTGAAGCCATTTTTATGCAACGCAATGATGGCTGCAGGCGTTTCTTTGAAGGTCACCATGGTTAACAATGGAAGAACAATGATTTAAAGCATCACCCTCCTTTTAACATGTCAAGTCTGCCATTCTAACCCAATCAGCTTGACATAATGATCTCCAGCCTTGTGCTCGTCAACATTCTCACCTGAGTTAACAAGACGATTACTGAAATGATCTCAGCAGGTCCTTTAATGACAGCAATGAAATGCAGCCTTCTTTTTTCATGGCAAAGAAGGACTATGCAATTCATCTGATCACTCTTCATAACATTCTGGAGTATATGCAAATTGCTATTATAAAAACTTAAGCAGCAATTTTTCCAAATTCCAATATTTATGTAATTCTCAAAACTTTTGGCCACGACTGTATGCGGAACATATTAAGTGGCGGAAGTCTCCGCGTTCGGCGCAAATCCCGCCCTGCAGCTGATTTTAAGGTCGGTGACACACTGGTGACACACTGGCTGCGTGGCGTGAGCGTAGCGTTTCTGCTGCGTGTCAGATGCGTGATGGCTGCTTCTCATTTTCTGTGTCTTTACACACCAGAATCGTGCCTGATGCGGTGCTGGCGTGCTGCTGCTACTGTAGGTGACATAGTGGTAGGCTGCCGACAGACCAGGATCACTACAACTAGGAAAAAAACTATTGTAATTCAAACGCAGCTCCCATCGGCATTTAAACAGACCTTTGCTCTTAATTTTACACTTTGGAAAAGTTATATATATATATATTTTTTTAAAAATGAGGCCTACAAGCTGGGATTGGTAATGCTGCACTGTAATCATAGTTATTTATTTATATTTTTCATTATATTTTATTATATGATATTGGTTTGAGACTGAGAGTATTTTATTTAGTGGAGAACTTTGCAGCAGTATTTTATTTCTTATTCTTTTATTTTATATATATTTTATTAAAAAGTATTAAAAAAACAAATTGTAAACAAATTGTTAAAAAAGTTTATAGTAATAATCAACCTGCAGTTTAATGTTTGCATTTCTTTCCCTTACTGTACCGAAAATGAACCAAACCGTGACTTTAAAACCGAGGTACGTACCGAACGGTGATTTTTTTTTTGCGTACCGTTACACCCCTAACATTTCATACCATTTAACCATATTTCCTGTTTTTGTTCCATTTCTCCAACAAAAATCATTTAAAAAATGCTATGTTGCATTTCTGTGCAACAGTATGCTGTTTTGTTTCTTAATGAATCATCTGTTTAAATCTGATTCGTAAAACGCAATGACTCAACATTGACTTGCTGCCACCTAATGGCGGTTTTAATTTCACATTTAAATAACCTTTTTAAAAATTTACATTTATCAATGCATTTTGTAATTTCAGGTTAAAGTATTTAATGTCCCTCAGAGCTGCATTATACAGTGTGTAAATAAGGGCTTAAAGTTCTCCGGCACCATGTCGGATCTCCGGCATTACATTTACACTTATACTACATTTAAAAAAAATAATTTAAAAAAATAAATACGAAAAACTATTGATTATCACTTTCGAGTCCATGGGTTCATGGGTCCATAGTATGAGAGGAGCAGCTTTTACTCTCAACCAAACTAACATTACTAGCCAATCAGAATGTTTTGCTCTTATAAACTCAATTGCAGCCCTGATGAATGGAGAAGTGCAGGGCTGGGAAGGTAACTTTTAAAATGTATGTGAAATACAGAATTACAGAAATACAGATTACAGAATACAAGCTTTAAAAAGTAATCAGTAACGTATTTCGTTAGATTACTCAGGTTTAGTAACTTAATCTAAATACTTTAGAATACTTATGCTTTGTAACACAAAGGAACATAACTTGATTTCTTGTTTTTATGCTTTCTGACTTCTACCAGCTATAAGATTTGTGTTTTCTTTGCATTTTATTTTTAAGAATATAAATTTTCCACAGAATTTCTATGAACAACAAAAAAGTTAAGTCATTTAAATCTTCCATTCAATATAAATTTGATTTGAATACAATGAATGGGATTCCGTGCTGTTTCATGCTGCATTCCAAGCTTCAAACCGAATCCAAACACAACAACCACATAATAAAAGTAGCCAAAATAACTGGTAAAGTTCTCCAAGTTATACAATAGATTTATTTAATGAATGGACCAAACTTTAAGTGAAGAAGAGTCGCAAAAAATCGCTCAGTCAAAATTGATAGGGCTCATTTCCCACGGTTGCAAGCAATGTCGTTATTAACAATGCTTTTCGGAAACACAACCCAGGGCCTGCAAAATTTCAAAATCCCTGGTAGCCCTTCGGGCAGGCATTCTTCAGGTTTTGGTAGCCCAAAATGAATTTAACTAGACCAAAAAAAAAAAAAAAAATACATTACAGATTACACCATACAACCTTCTTACAATTTATTGTGTATATTTATTTATTTTTTACAAAATGAGATTTAAGACAAATTATAAATGAAAATGTGTCCTTTTATTATTAGACAAAAGACAAAATGCTGCATATTTCTTTGTGAAATTGAAATGTTAAATAATAAAACTAACTTGAAATTTTAAAACAAATCCTAAAGCAAATAAATCATACAACTAAGAGAAATATCTCAATTTAAACCAAATATGTGTCTGGTCTATTTTAAATCAGAAGAATTAATTTGAATTACTATCCAAAAAAAAAGATACCTGAAAAAAAGATTGTCTGAAACGCTGCTGTCCACGGTGCTTTGAATGAGTGCGCACAACCTCTGAATGCGCACGGATGGTTTAAAATGTTTGAATCGGCAAGAGTTAGAAACAATTGCAAACGATCAACTATGATCCGTTTCACCCTTCAAGCGAGTGAACAACGCAAATCAAGTTAAGAATTTTACACCACTATTCATGATAGCCCGTCGGTCAGGGCGGTGATATATTTTGGAGCCTGACTGCAAACCAGGACGTCGGGCTAGCGATTTTGCAAGCCCTGCCCCTCATATCTATTCAGTTTGTGAACCACTGGTTTTGTTAATCAAAATAAATTATTCGTTTAAAAGATTGACTCAAAAGAATCATCTGTTCACGAATCGGATCGTGAACTTGCATTACCGAGTCAAAGATGATCTATTATTGAACATTTCAAATGAATAAAGACTTCAAATGAATAAAGACTTCAAGTTCATCTGTAAAGAAAATCGTTTGACTTTATAAACTTTTTTAATTCATGCATGATTTGTGTGTATCTGTTAACTGAATGCAAAGTGTGAATTCTAGGAGAATGTTTGTGTCGTGATGAGCATGCATCGCTCACTAGGAGCTGCTAAATGAACAGCTGCTGCACACAGTTTTTTTTGTTTCAACAGAAAATCCATATTGGTTGAAATCCCCAAACTGTTTACTTTAATAAATGACATCAAAATAAAAGTAATCACTTTGGTAATCTAAAATACTTTTCAGATGTAACTGTAATCTGATTACCCCTATTTTAAATGTAATTATAACGAAATACAGTTACTCATATTTTGTATTTCAAATACATAACGCCGTTACATGTATTTCGTTACTCGCCAGCCCTGGAGAAGAACGACAAAAAGCTGCGAGGCGCAATGTTTAAAGATGTCCATCTAGCGCATGTTTACATTGAATAACTTATTAAAAAGCAGTGGAGCTTTGTAAACAATCAAAATAGAATATATTTCCTGGGATTTTTGAAAAATGTCCTTTTCACACATTATCTATTAAATTGTATTTTACCGGTATTTTACCAGTGAAGACTGTATGTGTGAAAAGAGCTAAACTCTTCCTCTGTATATGCTGTGAATTTGAATTGCATTCAAAAACGTTCTTCTGGGAAAAGAGTGTGCATCTCACTAGATTTGTAACGTAAATCATTTATAAACCTTGTCCAACACAGGAGGACATCAACCTATGTCTAAATATGCCATGTATTGTACATAGCAATTTCAAGATAAGTTTCTGCATTTGTCCAAATATAAAAATTAAATTTATTTAAAGAGTAACTAAACCCTAAACCAACTTTTTTTAGTTAATGATCTATAAGAATGGGGCTTTATTAGTGCTGTTCATTGATTCGAGTAACTTTTTTGACATTTCAGTATAAAGTGTTTTAATTCTACAATATATGGTGTAAAAATGTGTGAGTGCTGCCCTCTTCAGGTTGAACGGTGGCTACTGCAGTTGATTTTTCCTATTGGATGTTGCGGTGGCAAGTGACGTAAGCAGTTTCCAGCTCACCACAGCCCTTGGTACGAGCTACCACGCCCTTGGCAGTATAAAACCATCAAAATCACTGTAGTGAGTCAGGAGCTGGAATTGCGAGTATTGGTAACGACCAGGATAGACTATTATAGCATCTATTTAGCATATCAATTATATAGTTATTTAGATCTTCAAGTTAGCGTAGATTTATCTGTATTTAGTACAGTGGTCAGGATGGTACGGAGGTGTGTTTCTAGTTGCGACAGCACTGCTGGACTGCATAGTTTACCAGCAGACTTTAAAATTAAGCGCCAGTGGTTGCATGCACTTGGCCTGGAAGACCGCAAGTTCCCGCCTAGAGCTCGAGTGTGCAAACTGCATTTTACACGGGATTGCTTCTCCAACGCAATGGAGGTGGAAATGGGCTTCTCCACACAGCTCGCGCTGAAAAGCAACGTGATGCGGGAGTTAAGACCGCAGTTTGAGCCAGTTGCTCGAATTGATATGAACAGACACCTCGACACCCTCCACTTCAGGTGAAAGTGGGGGAGAAAAGTCCTCTACTTCAAATGATCGCTCTGTTGCAAAGCTACTTGCGTCACTACAGTCACTCTCCATTTTAGCGACTCTGACAGCAGCTGTCAATCAATCCGTCACTGCGGGTCTCAGGTTCACGCCGCACTCGCTCAGCCCCGCCCTAGGTTCGTCCCCTCTATCTCCGCTGTGATCTGCCCACTTTTCAGCATTTTTCAAATATTGTCAGTGGGCGGAGTCAGGCTCTGAGCAGGGGTTTAGTTACACTTTAAACATTGTTTAATCACGCTGTAAAGTGGAATGGCACCAGGCCTTTCGTGCCCTCTGCAGGTACTTGCTTTAATACATAATGTACTTGCGTTGATTGTTCATATTATGTATAGGCATATAACATTATATATTTTAAGTGTTGTTCAGTACAATATATTTTTTGGTTTTGATATTTTATTTAAGCCAATTATTATTGCCTCATCCTGGGCTCTGAACCTTCAATGAATGAAAACTGTAAACGAATGAAATTTTGACAGAAACCGTAACGAAATCAAATGTTATAGTTCCGAACAGAATCTAAAATTTGAAATGGCCATTAACTGGTTAATAACGTTATTTATTGTTCCATTTAATGTTTGAAATTTGCTGTCAACAAATCACAAATTCCAGCAGTATGGCATATGCAAATGTGACGCTGAAGCCAACGAGTGAAATGTCCGCTCAGCTGTGAACTCATCATAGGTAAGTCGCAATGGCAATCCACGGCCTTCAGGGCTGGATTAAGACCAAATTGGGCCTGATGCTGAAGCGCAAAAAAGGCCTATTTTTTTTCTCGCCGTTGGTGCATGTGCATTCGACACTCAAGCGCCAGCATGCTTAGCCTTTCCTGCCCAACTGAGGACCGCAGCTCTCCTTTGATTATTCCAAACTTTGAGAAGCTCCGCTCGCCTGGGGCATTGGACACCATCATGCACAGATAGATATGCAAAACAATTTCGACATTTGGAAACATTTGTGAAAGATTTAACGATGACAAAAGCTTGTTCAAGCTCTGCTGATTCGATCACAGTCACAGGTTTCTGAGTGCGCATGAATGCAGCAAACTGTATCAGCTCATTTTGACCGATTAATAATCAGTTAAACGGTTTAAAAAGTAATTTATTTATTTTATATTTCAAATGTATTTTAAATGTTTTTTTAGAAATAGACCTAATACAGACACAAAATGTTTACAAACATTAGGCTATAATAAACACTGTAAACATAGCTAGGCTATTTTTATAATCATTTGGCATTCAAATACATTGCGAATACGGAAACATTTGATTTTGTGTCGAATGAAAGACCCAACATTGGTTTCAGTTTCGTTTTAGCCTAAATTAATTAGTTTTGGGTTGTCGTTAATATTGCTATAGCTTCTTATAGTTATAATTCTTGTTCTTTTCTAAATACTGTTAATTGAAATGTTTTGCTGTGGAATGAGGGGAACTAAAATAGCCTAGCAGAGCTTCTCAAATTTCCCGACATCTGAACAGTTTTCATTTGCTATATTAACCTAAAATTAATTCTAAGAATGAAATTTGGAGTCAGATTTTCGGACGCATATACAGTGTTACTTATTCTACAGTAACTATTATTCTATATTCTTTGCACTGTGACTGACTAGGGATGTTAATTTCGGTTATTATTTCTAACTGATGCTCCTTAACCGATTATCAACTGTTTACCGACAAGATTATTTTAAATTATAATAATTGAAAGTACAAACACTATATAATACATAACATTTTAGCATCCAGACATGTCGTGAACATGGAAACATTTGGATTCACGCCAAATGAGAGAGGTAGGCATCAGCTTCAGCTTAAATTTAGTTTTTGGGTTGACATTTTCATAGCCTAAACTTTAGAGGATTTGTTTTGCAGAGAAACTAATAACTGTTTTTATAACCGTTAACTGTTAGACTACAGGCATTTTAGCCTTCATTATTTCGGAAAGTAATAGGGCTAATAAAATGTGACTTGTTTTTTTACTCTCAAAACGCAATCTTATACCATTTAAAAAAAAAATTTTAAACAATGCAGCAAACATTTTTAAACAACTTAAAAATACTTTGATGTCTTTAGAGTGTTGATAGATTTTTTTCTTTTTTTTTCTTTTAAAGTTGCTTACATTTGGCCTAAATCTAGAGAAGATTATGCTATATTGGGTGTGACTAAGCGTTAGATCTCTATTTTCCCTTTCTTTTTGAGTAAAGAAAACGCTTATTTATTATTATATTATTATTATTATTATTATTAGCCAAATTATAGGCAAAGAATATTGTTTTTAAATAATAACGTTATTAACTGGTATTTCTTCCACCCGACCTGTTTCGGAATGGTGGTAATATCAGAGGAACAGAGAACAGAAATGTTGAAATCGATTCTGCTCTGAGTGAACAGAGTTAATTTTTTTTTTTTTTTTCAAGCCCTGGCCTCATCGTTAGTTTATATATAAATAGTTATAGTAAAGCCTGGTTTTCATTTAGGTCTGTTAGTGTTACTAAAAATCTGATTACTCAGTTGTCCAAATAATCAATAGATTACTTGATTACCAAAATGATTAAAGCCCTAGATTAAAATATTTCTAAATACAAGTGCATTGTTTTACTTTTTGCACTTAAAAGACAGATATTTTGTTACTGAAAATTTCTTAATTTCATTCTTCAGGTCAACCATATATTCATGAAAACGATAATCAGTTGAATTAAGAAAGCAGTAACTTTGCCATAGTATTTTCAAATCCTGTCATAGTCATCCCACTCCCCCACCCCATGTCTGTAAAAAAGTTCAGGTTTTTTTTTTTTTTAAACCCCTGGTAAATGCATCAAGATGACACTTCTAATGCAGCTTCTGTGTTTCCTCTGCATTGCAAAGATAAATGTTGAAATTGTTTAAATTTGCTTGGTAATAACCCAAATGCAAATTTTGACTGAAAAGATGGTGCATGCTTTTAGAAAAAATGACTTAAAGGAAAAAATGCTCATAAACCTTTTATGAAATAAATTATTCCTGTTATTGCTGTGAACAACTGACCACATAGACCACAAAGATTTGCAAAACGCCACCCAAATGTTCATGCAAAGAAAGATGTACCTTTTATTCTCTCTTGCTCTCTGTCGGTGCCATTTCGTGGAGAAGCTGTGTGTTTCTAAAGTGAAGTGAAGTAAAGTGAAACTACTTTGTTTGGCCTTCCGAAAGAGCACGATATCCGCTTCGTCTTGCCTAGAGCTGATCCACGCTGGTCGCTGAGGAAATGCATCAACTCTGTGATGTGGATCGCTGGTTTGGCTTTTATTGTAGACCAAGCGTAGTCCAGTCCTTCGTCAAATCTGCCGGCCATTCCTGGTTATAGCCGCTAGCTGCTGCTCACTCAAGCCACGGGCCATTCCTCACTCAAGCCCCCGGCTGTTCCTCGCTCTAGCCGCTAGCTGCTGCTCACTCAAGCCACGGGCCATTCCTCACTCAAGTCCCGGGCTGTTCCTCGCTCTAGCCGCTAACTGCTGCTCACTCAAGCCACGGGCCATTCCTCACTCAAGCCCCCGGCTGTTCCTCGCTCTAGCCGCTAGCTGCTGCTCACTCAAGCCACAGGCCATTCCTCACTCATGTCCCGGGCTGTTCCTCACTCTAGCCGCTAACTGCTGCTCACTCAAGCCACGTGCCATTCCTCACTCAAGCCCCCAGCTGTTCCTCGCTCTAGCCGCTAGCTGCTACTCACTCAAGCCACGGGCCATTCCTCACTCAAGTCCCGGGCTGTTCCTCGCTCTAGCTGCTAAGGGCCGTTACATAGTCAACGCGAGAAACGCGAGCAAGCAACGCGAGCGACGCGCTCCCTTTCAGTCTAAACAGTGGACGCAAGTGTCACGGGCAATGCGTGTATGCAATACACCGCTCACGCAACGGGGTAGTAGAGTCAGGGTGATATTAGTAGATTCGGGTCGCGTGATATTCAGATCACAATGGCAACTGAAGAGGAGTGTATTCTGTTGCTGATTTTACATCGGCGGCAACAAAGGAAACGTAGAGATAGGGCCTTTAAGTTCGCATAATTTTTCCTCTTCGCCTGCCATTGTATTCAAACCTTCTTCTTCACCCCCACCGACAACGCATAGTATTGCGTGCAACGGCGCGTCGCTTATCAAAAACTAGGACAACACATTTGGCTACGCACCGATGCATAATGGCGGCCGAAGCGTAACGATGCGTAGCCTCGGGGATGCGTATGTGTACAGATGCGTTGACTATGAAACGGCCCTAACTGCTGCTCACTCAAGCCATGGGCCATTCCTCACTCAAGTCCCGGGCTGTTCCTCGCTCTAGCCGCTAGCTGCTGCTCACTCAAGCCCCAGGCTGTTCCTCGCTCTAGCCACTAGCTGCTGCTCACTCAAGCCATGGGCCATTCCTCACTCAAGTCCCGGGCTGTTCCTCGCTCTAGCCGCTAGCTGCTGCTCACTCAAGCCCCAGGCTGTTCCTCGCTCTAGCCACTAGCTGCTGCTCACTCAAGCCATGGGCCATTCCTCACTCAAGCCATGGGCCTTTCCTCACTCAAGTCCCGGGCTGTTCCTCGCTCTAGCCGCTAGCTGCTGCTCACTCAAGCCCCCGTCTGTTCCTCGCTCAAGTCCCGGGCTGTTCCTCGCTCAAGCCCCAGGCTGTTCCTCGCTCTAGCCGCTAGCTGCTGCTCACTCAAGCCCCAGGCTGTTCCTCGCTCTAGCCACTAGCTGCTGCTTACTCAAGCCATGGGCCATTCCTCACTCAAGTCCCGGGCTGTTCCTCGCTCTAGCCGCTAGCTGCTGCTCACTCAAGCCCCCGCCTGTTCCTCACTCAAGTCCCGGGCTGTTCCTCGCTCTAGCCGCTAACTGCTGCTCACTCAAGCCCCCACCTGTTCCTCACTCAAGTCCCGGGCTGTTCCTCGCTCTAGCCGCTAGCTGCTGCTCACTCAAGCCCCCGCCTGTTCCTCACTCAAGTCCCGGGCTGTTCCTCGCTCTAGCCGCTAGCTGCTGCTCACTCAAGCCCCCGCCTGTTCCTCACTCTAGCCGCTAGCTGCTGCTCACTCAAGCCACGGGCCATTCCTCACTCAAGGAACATTCTAGCGCTTCTGACTCACATTATATTAAATTTTTAATGAATTGATGTGAAAACGTATTTGTTTCCTGATTTTAATTCACATGCTTTTTGATTTAATAAAATTACATTTATCCATTTAAAAAAAGTCAAAATAGGAATCCAGAAAAATTCAAACGGTCAAAACGGAATTTTGAAAAATAATTAAACAGAATTTGGGAAAAAATAAAACGGATTTCATAGGGCCCTAGTTATGTTCCCACGGGATGCAACAACTGCCTCATTTGTGATGGGTTTTATTGTTTTTGTCTTGTCATGTCATGGTTCTGATCGGGACACACCATAACAGTATATGTTGAGGGGCGTAACATTTCCGTCAGAGGCTTGAAACATTCGGTCAATCATAACACACTGGTAACCTGGACAATCAGAGCACACCTTGCTTTTCAGAGCGACCAGCCTTGTAAAAACTGATGCGTTTCAGAAGACGGGGCATAGAGGAGAAACAATAATGTACATTTAGGAAAATAATGTGGTTTTTGAATCTTAAACCACATAAACCTATTTCATTGCACCAAATACACAAAATAATGTTCTTGCAAAGAAAGATGTTCATGCAAAGAAAGATGTACCTTTTATTCTCTCTTGCTCTCTGTCGGTGCCATTTCGTGGAGAAGCTGTGTGTTTCTAAAGTGAAGTGAAGTAAAGTGAAACTACTTTGTTTGGCCTTCCGAAAGAGCACGATATCCGCTTCGTCTTGCCTAGAGCTGATCCACGCTGGTCGCTGAGGAAATGCATCAACTCTGTGATGTGGATCGCTGGTTTGGCTTTTATTGTAGACCAAGCGTAGTCCAGTCCTTCGTCAAATCTGCCGGCCATTCCTGGTTATAGCCGCTAGCTGCTGCTCACTCAAGCCACGGGCCATTCCTCACTCAAGCCCCCGGCTGTTCCTCGCTCTAGCCGCTAGCTGCTGCTCACTCAAGCCACGGGCCATTCCTCACTCAAGTCCCGGGCTGTTCCTCGCTCTAGCCGCTAACTGCTGCTCACTCAAGCCACGGGCCATTCCTCACTCAAGCCCCCGGCTGTTCCTCGCTCTAGCCGCTAGCTGCTGCTCACTCAAGCCACAGGCCATTCCTCACTCATGTCCCGGGCTGTTCCTCACTCTAGCCGCTAACTGCTGCTCACTCAAGCCACGTGCCATTCCTCACTCAAGCCCCCAGCTGTTCCTCGCTCTAGCCGCTAGCTGCTACTCACTCAAGCCACGGGCCATTCCTCACTCAAGTCCCGGGCTGTTCCTCGCTCTAGCTGCTAAGGGCCGTTACATAGTCAACGCGAGAAACGCGAGCAAGCAACGCGAGCGACGCGCTCCCTTTCAGTCTAAACAGTGGACGCAAGTGTCACGGGCAATGCGTGTATGCAATACACCGCTCACGCAACGGGGTAGTAGAGTCAGGGTGATATTAGTAGATTCGGGTCGCGTGATATTCAGATCACAATGGCAACTGAAGAGGAGTGTATTCTGTTGCTGATTTTACATCGGCGGCAACAAAGGAAACGTAGAGATAGGGCCTTTAAGTTCGCATAATTTTTCCTCTTCGCCTGCCATTGTATTCAAACCTTCTTCTTCACCCCCACCGACAACGCATAGTATTGCGTGCAACGGCGCGTCGCTTATCAAAAACTAGGACAACACATTTGGCTACGCACCGATGCATAATGGCGGCCGAAGCGTAACGATGCGTAGCCTCGGGGATGCGTATGTGTACAGATGCGTTGACTATGAAACGGCCCTAACTGCTGCTCACTCAAGCCATGGGCCATTCCTCACTCAAGTCCCGGGCTGTTCCTCGCTCTAGCCGCTAGCTGCTGCTCACTCAAGCCCCAGGCTGTTCCTCGCTCTAGCCACTAGCTGCTGCTCACTCAAGCCATGGGCCATTCCTCACTCAAGTCCCGGGCTGTTCCTCGCTCTAGCCGCTAGCTGCTGCTCACTCAAGCCCCAGGCTGTTCCTCGCTCTAGCCACTAGCTGCTGCTCACTCAAGCCATGGGCCATTCCTCACTCAAGCCATGGGCCTTTCCTCACTCAAGTCCCGGGCTGTTCCTCGCTCTAGCCGCTAGCTGCTGCTCACTCAAGCCCCCGTCTGTTCCTCGCTCAAGTCCCGGGCTGTTCCTCGCTCAAGCCCCAGGCTGTTCCTCGCTCTAGCCGCTAGCTGCTGCTCACTCAAGCCCCAGGCTGTTCCTCGCTCTAGCCACTAGCTGCTGCTTACTCAAGCCATGGGCCATTCCTCACTCAAGTCCCGGGCTGTTCCTCGCTCTAGCCGCTAGCTGCTGCTCACTCAAGCCCCCGCCTGTTCCTCACTCAAGTCCCGGGCTGTTCCTCGCTCTAGCCGCTAACTGCTGCTCACTCAAGCCCCCACCTGTTCCTCACTCAAGTCCCGGGCTGTTCCTCGCTCTAGCCGCTAGCTGCTGCTCACTCAAGCCCCCGCCTGTTCCTCACTCAAGTCCCGGGCTGTTCCTCGCTCTAGCCGCTAGCTGCTGCTCACTCAAGCCCCCGCCTGTTCCTCACTCTAGCCGCTAGCTGCTGCTCACTCAAGCCACGGGCCATTCCTCACTCAAGGAACATTCTAGCGCTTCTGACTCACATTATATTAAATTTTTAATGAATTGATGTGAAAACGTATTTGTTTCCTGATTTTAATTCACATGCTTTTTGATTTAATAAAATTACATTTATCCATTTAAAAAAAGTCAAAATAGGAATCCAGAAAAATTCAAACGGTCAAAACGGAATTTTGAAAAATAATTAAACAGAATTTGGGAAAAAATAAAACGGATTTCATAGGGCCCTAGTTATGTTCCCACGGGATGCAACAACTGCCTCATTTGTGATGGGTTTTATTGTTTTTGTCTTGTCATGTCATGGTTCTGATCGGGACACACCATAACAGTATATGTTGAGGGGCGTAACATTTCCGTCAGAGGCTTGAAACATTCGGTCAATCATAACACACTGGTAACCTGGACAATCAGAGCACACCTTGCTTTTCAGAGCGACCAGCCTTGTAAAAACTGATGCGTTTCAGAAGACGGGGCATAGAGGAGAAACAATAATGTACATTTAGGAAAATAATGTGGTTTTTGAATCTTAAACCACATAAACCTATTTCATTGCACCAAATACACAAAATAATGTTCTTTTTAGCAACATCATATGACCCCTTTAACAGTGGTTTAAAGGCTGAAATCTAAAGTTCATCATTTTAAAATACTTTGTTTTTGTGAAAACTGAGCTGTTAATTATGCTTTTTATAGTAATTTTAAAGTTTAATATGGTACTATAGACATTGCCATATACTCTGCTCATATGGTATTCATTTTATTTGCGTAGGTCTTAAAAAAGGTCTTAAAGTCTTACATTTTAGCTTCAAAATCATGCAGAAACCCTGGTCATTGCTCCTTTTTTCTTTCCGTTTCCAGACAGTCTCTGGATGAGCAGAAGAGGATGGAGGAGGAGCTCACAGAAGAGGTGGAACAGGCCAAACGAAGAATAGATGAGATCAACATGGAGCTGAACCAGGTAAGATTTCCGAAAGTTAAGCGCTTGAAACAGAAGGTCAAAGTAGGTACACCACAGAAAGGCAAGCGCTAAACTTCATCATACACGTTGACAAGTATGCAGTCCTATCAATTTGAGACTGTGGTTTAGTTCACAGTCTCCAAGGTAAACCATATGGCCTGCCTCTGGGGTGTTTTAAATGGAAGTAGTGAATTATTATTTTTTTTTCATCAAATACTTTGTACAACAACAAAAAAAAAAAGCTGTCACAATGGACAAAATAAACTGTACTTTAATAAATCCTGCCTATATCAAAAATGTGGTTTGGGTGGAAGCGGAGGAGGTCTCTTTAACCTTTTCAGTGGTGAATTTAAAATATTCTAGCGGAGATGGGCGCCGGCGTGTTTGGTTGCAATGCAGTCAGATTTACTGCACTTGAATTCATCAGTTTCTCCCGAAATACAAGTAATAAGTGGCTGGTGAACTGGAAGAAGAATAAAGTGAACTTTATAGTTACTTACACTAGGGTTCATTATCGAAGGTGATTCATCTGGGATAATGAAAGAGATATTGTGTAGCTTGTCAGAAATCTATGGCTCTGTCTATTAAATGCCGCTCCATTTAAAAGCAGGTGATGGCAATTTAGTGGTAATCATTGAACCAGATTTACGGACTAGATGCGCATGATCATATCATTTGATATATTGCCTAGCCCTAGAACCACAACCTTTTGCACTGCTAACGCAATGCTCTACCACTGAGCCACAGGAACACTGTTACAGGAACATTAGACTTTTTTTTCTTTTACATAACTCCTGGCATAAATTAAGAAATGAATATTTTTGGTTTAAATATCTCGTAATGTATAAACAAACCCGCGTGGCCATATCAACCTGGGATTATTAGTATTTATTAATATTTTCTTTTAAGTTAAGAGACGTTATATAAAAAATGATTATATTATTATACACTAGAACTGCTATGGGCTAATTTTACCCATGGCGGTTTTACAAATAGGCTACATAATAATATATTCAAATACATAATATATTCAATAATAATAATAAAAAAATAGGCTATCCAAGTCTCACAGTCATTGACTTTTACTAAAATTGTGTTATTTACAATCCCATTTTGTTAAAGTGTTTAGATAAAAACCATAAAAACTGTCCATTATACTCTAGTCCTCTAATTCCTTTGTGTCGCTGTCATTGAGCAACGTGTTAGCTCACTGCAAACAGTCACACAGCTGCACTTTCAAATTAAGATTTTTAGCCCACTCATAAATGTCAAAACTTTAGATTAATTCTTTCTTTTTTTTTGTTCATTTATTGTTTGCTACTGTTGCTTAATGCTAGTGAATAAAAGGAAACAATCCACTCGCAAGCCTTTGCTCATGACAGTACCTGGATCAGTGCAGCTGCGCCTCGGGCCGATGACGTCACTTCCAGTGAGGCATGTTGTACACTAGGGCTATGCGATTTGGGGAAAATATCTAATTGCGAATTATTATTATTATTATTATTTTTTTTTTTCCAGATATTGGGATTTGATTTGCGATTTTTTTTAAATTTGCTGAATCAAGCTTCAGCTCACTATTGTCAATGTGCAGCACTGTATGAGTATCATTACCCTGCTGAAAAAAAGGAAGAAAAAAAAAGAAATTTGTACAGTTTGCATTAAAGCATGTTTTATGCATTATTCCAATAGGAATTAAGGCGGGCGTACACGGTGCGAGTTTGCAAGCGATTTCTTAAAATCGTGTGGAAATCGCTTATGGTCGCGGCTCGTATCATTTGCGATGAATTACGAGCCGAGCAGAGTGGCTTAGTCGAAGTCGAACGCGTCTATCAACTTCGTGCGATTGCTTCTGGAATTCGCAGGTTGTAAAATCGTGTCGTATATCATCTCGTCCATACGATTTTCAGATAAACTCACTCGTGCCGTGTGCGTGGACATACGATCTTCCGACCATCCGAATTCGCACCGTGTACGCCCGCCTTTACTGTTGTTCTATTGGTTGCCATCTGCCATATTACATCCCACCAATAGAATCCATCAAATAGACACCATTATAGTTTACATTAAAACCAATACAATTCCCATTATAACCCTGAAATCCATTCAATTTTCAATTGTGTTTTTGGGAGGGGTTCTATATATTTGTTTATTTTATTTTTCAGCAGGCAAGACTATAACGGTATAACTACTTTTACAGAATTTACTTAATTGCTGAATTCCGCTGATAAGATTAGTTTTTCTATAAATAAAGAACTGTGTATTTCTTCAGTCAATTATTAAAGTATTACATATGTTACATTGGGATTTTAAGAACAAGTGGAAAATGTGCTGAATGTTTAATTTAATCCAAGTGATATAAGTAAGCAGTTAGACTGAATTAACATATGTTTTAAATGCGGAGCCAGGTGCGAGTCGGCGCAGGATGTGTGCGTGCATCAAGCCTTATCCATACTGCCAGAATATAACTGAGCATTAAAAAACATGCTGCGTGAGTGCGGCAAGTGTTAACGGCTTGTCCGTGACATGGGATGTATCTTTTATTCTCCAGTACTGAAAACAGAACCGATGAGGGAGCTCTTGATCGTTAATTCTTGCATTGTGATGCAGCTCTTGCAAATTACCTTTTTTGATTATTGTCTGTCGTTTCAAAGCTTAAGTTACATAACGTTTTTCTTTAGTTTTAATTTGCCTAACTATTGATCTGACCCTGTAGATGCCATAATACCACTCTGTCTCTCTCCTGCTTTTCTTTTTTGTTTTTTTGTTTTTAAGGTGGGTGTTTACGTAGTTGGTTAGAGCAGTGCTGATTGGGGAGAATGGAGGTGCGCTCACTCTATTAGTTAGTAAGACTGCCACTTATATGCTCTGGAACAGTGTAATATCGCATCCACATCGCAGCCTTTTGCGATAAGCAAATCATAATGTCTCAAATCACAATTGTGATTCGATTTCGATTAGTCGCACTGCCCTATTATACACTGCCCTGTCCCTCGACTCCACCCCCATTGTGTGGGGTGGGGGGGGGGGGGTGGGTTGTGTTAGCTATATATGAATGTATCCCTCAAAGGAACTGATTGTCTTCTGAAAAGTTCTATTCATCCTACCTTTTCTGTAACTCTGAATAAAGTAGTTTTGCTTAATGTACAGGGATAAAGCAGGGTAACTTCTCTATTTCTCCTTCTGTCAGAGAATGAATTGTATAAACTGAATAATCTCTTAACCTAACCGATAGTCTATGGAGTGTCCACAACCATGCCAAGAAATAGATTTTTGATGAGATGTGCATTAATCACTTTGTAACTGTAACGGGTGCAACAAAGCTTTTAAGGGAAAGAATTAAAGGTTATTCAGTGGGGGAAAAAATACATTATTTGCTCAACTGCTTCATACAGGTGATGGAGCAGCTGGGTGATGCTCGTATCGACAGACAGGAAAACAGCAGACAACAGCGTAAGGCTGAGATTCTGGAGAGTATCAAGAGGCTGTATCCTGGATCAGTGGTGAGAAGCAACTTATTGTTCACAGTGTTATTGCATATATGTGTCTTTATATAGCTGGATGCTCACATATGGTCATCTCATTTTCCAGTACGGGAGACTGATTGACCTGTGCCAGCCCACACAAAAGAAATTTCAGATTGCTGTTACTAAAGTTCTGGGCAAAAACATGGATGCCATCATTGTGGATTCTGAGAAGACAGGTCGTGACTGTATCCAGTACATAAAAGAGCAGCGTGGAGAACCCGAGACCTTCCTCCCCCTAGACTACCTGGAGGTGATGTCACTGGATATTTATCTCACTCAATGTGTTGTGCTTGAGCAAGTTGGCTTATGTATTGTAATGTCCTCAACAGGTCAGGCCAACAGATGAGAAACTGCGTGAGCTGCGCGGTGCTAAGTTGGTGATTGATGTAATTCGATACGAGCCACCGCAGATAAAGAAAGCCCTGCAATATGCCTGTGGAAATGCCCTGGTCTGTGAAAACGTGGAGGATGCTCGCAGGATTGCCTTTGGAGGACCATACAGACACAAGGTACAAAGGGGAAAAAATCATGTCACAAAAAAAAATCCAGCCATTGGATAGGTTTTGAGATCACCGTAATTCAGTAGAAATTAATATAAATGTTATTCTGTATAAAGAAAGTGATAATAAATCCATTCTAAAATACCAATAACAAGAACTCTGCATTCACTCTCTTCTCTTTTCCGGGCAACTCTTCTTCGGTGTTTGTTTACATTGGTTTTTGAAACAGCGCCACCTCTCTTAGCCTTTTGTGCAACATGTAATCCTAGCACAAATCTTATTGAAAGGCCCATGGTTTCGCTTTGCGAAACTGAAAAGATTCGTCGGACTGGTTCCGAAAAAAAATCATGCACATTTTTGGTGTGTGAATATTTGCGCTCTGTGTGGAAGCATCCATAGGAATCTATTGTTTTATTCCAGTGCGTCATTGCATCCAATATTCGTTTCTCTTTTTTGCACTCCTTGTGAAAAGTTTGGACATTACTCATTTTCGGTAGGAAATGTAAAAAAAAAAAGTTTTTTTTGGTTTGTATTTGGTAGTTTATTACATGTGTTGTTTTTTAGACTGTGGCTCTAGATGGGACATTATTCCAGAAGTCCGGAGTGATCTCCGGAGGTGCCAGTGATCTGAAGGCCAAAGCTCGGCGCTGGGATGAGAAAGCTGTTGATAAACTGAAAGACAGAAAGGAAAAGCTCACAGATGAGCTCAAAGTAAGTAATTCTGAGTCTGAAGGATGTTAAATGAAATGTGGTTAAGGAGATTTGCCGTTGACTGATTGGATTGAGTGTTTGTGAATATCAGGAGCAAATGAAGGCAAAGAGAAAGGAGGCAGAGCTGCGTCAGGTTCAGTCTCAAGCTCATGGTTTGCAGATGAGACTCAAATACTCTCAGAGTGATCTGGAGCAAACAAAGACAAGACACCTGTCCCTTAACATGCAGGTACCCACTGCTTTTTCAGCTTGTTGTTCCAGACTGCTGGCAGAAAAATGCTGCTTATTGCTTTTATAAAAAGTCTTTTGTCATGTAACAGTTTATTTGCCTTATTACAGACCATCAGAAGTGACTTACTACAGTAGTGATATTTGTCTCCTTTTCTTATTGGGGTGATTTCAGGAAAAGTCAAAGCTGGAGAGTGAACTTGCTAACTTTGCTCCACGCATTAATGACATTAAGAGAATCATCCAGTCACGAGAGAGAGATATGAAAGACCTGAAAGACCGCATGAACCTGGTAGGACACAGTACAGTTATGTAAAAACAACTTTATCTTGGTTAATTTATCACCTGTCTTCAGTCTTGTTGGTCTTTGTCTTTCATTCCAGGTGGAGGATGAGGTGTTTGTAGAGTTCTGTAAAGAGATAGGAGTTCGTAACATTCGTGAATTTGAAGAAGAAAAAGTCAAGAGACAGAATGAGATTGCAAAGAAACGGTGAGAATATTTAAAAAACTTTGATCTTTGAAAAGGTTTTTTTTTTTTTTTTTTTGCAATCCAAAAATATATATTTTGCATATTTTCTTAACAAAATTCCCTTCACTGCAATGTAGCTGAATGTTTTATTTTATTTATATATTTATTTTAATATCCATTCGAATTTGTGGGCAGTACTTAACATTTACTGTAACAGTACTTACAACTTTCATCAGATGCAAATAGTTGATGTAGCTTCTGATTAATCCTTTCCTCAAACTCTCTGGTAGCTTGGAGTTTGAGACTCAGAAGACACGTCTGGCTATCCAGCTGGACTATGAGAAGAACCAGCTGAAGGAAGACCAGGAGAAGGTGATCATGTGGGAACAGACGGTCAAGAAAGATGAGAATGAGATAGAGAGACTCAAGAAGGTAGAGAACATTCACATACTTGCATAATGATACTCCTTTTAACCTGGAAATTATGTTTGATCTAATTGAATCTAAATTCATTTAATATTTCCCAACAGGAAGAGCAAAGGAACATGAAGATCATTGATGAAACCATGGCACAGCTTCAGGATCTGAAAAACCAGCACCTGGCCAAAAAATCTGAGGTTAATGATAAAAATCATGAGATGGAGGAGATCCGCAAGAAACTGGGGGGTGCCAACAAGTGAGCCCTTTCAATGTTTTATTCTATATATATATATATATATATATATATATATATATATATATATATATATATATATATATATATATATATATATATATATATATATATATATATATATATATATATATATATATATATATATATATATATATATATATATATATATATATATATATATATATATATATATATATATATATATATATAAAAACATGATATAATTCAGCCATAATATTTCTCGCCATGAAAACAGCCAAAGCTGGAATGGCATTGAACAAAAAGAAACAAACATGCATAGATGTTTTCAAGAAAGTTGGTATGATGATGTAAGGAAAATGTTTTGTGTTTGAATAGGGAGTTGACACAGCTGCAGAAGGAGGTGACAGCCATTGAGACCAAGCTGGAGCAAAAACGCAGTGACAGACACAATCTTCTGCAGGCTTGTAAGATGCAGGACATCAGACTTCCCCTCCGATCAGGAACTATGGATGACATCAGCCAGGAAGAGGTATGTGCCAGAGTAACCCATGACAAAATAAAATCTCAAAGTTATGAACTACCAATCAGAAGTTTGGACACTTAATCAATTTGTTTTTTTCTAATATTAAAATAATTTGGATCTAGAAGTGTATGCTTGAAATTAGTGGTGTAGATAAGATAGATAGTCTCTGTGTGATTTATCTAAAAAGTTAACTTTAAACCTTATGTTTTTTGCCTTATGTGGAGTAGAATAAAAAGAAAAGAAGTCAATAAATGTCCAGAATTAATTGGAACTTCAATACTGTTTGAAAATGTAACCAAGATACAAAATATAAAATATAAAAGATTCATATTTTTTCCCCCTACATAATTTTCATTCTTGTAGTGTTCCATATTTTCATGGTAAGATATATGTTAAGAATTTTTTTTATTATTATTATTAAAATATCCCAAAATCACTAGAACAGTGTTATATATATTTTGCTGACTTGTGTACTTGCATTATCCCAAATGTTTCAAATAATTTTTAAATTCAGAGCAATTTATAATAGTGGCTCGTCCCTGGTCATTGCATTGCCTGCCAATGACGCCATGCACCCTCGATTTCCGTTGTTTTATAGAAAACACGGAAAGACAAAAGACATTTTAATATGTTATGGGTTTTATTAGACCGATGACAACCACAGAGTAGCATTATAACAGAACTTTCAAATGTATCTAGTATGACAAAACAGCGCTGTTTTACCCCACATGCGCACGACCGGAAGGAGCTGATGCCACCGACTGTGTCATAATAATAGTGTGTCATGCTCGTTCAGTGGCCTCGTTTTGTTTCGACTGCTTTCAAGTTAAGTCACCTTTATTTATATAGCGCTTTGATCAATACAGAACAATATATATAATACAAAAACAGTGTGTCGATAATGCAAAAGGCAGTTTATCATTGAATTCAGTTGTCATCAATCAGCTCAGTTCTGTTTAAATAGTATCTGTGTAATCAAGGCGACGATATTGCTGGAAATTAAGTGTCCCCAACTAAGCAAGCCAGAGGCGACAGCAGCAAGGAACCAAAACTCCATCGGTGACAGAATGCAGAAAAACCTTGGGAAAAAACAGGCTCAGTTGGGCCTTTAATCTAGATTTAAACTGACAAGAGTGTGTCTGCCTCCCGAACAGTGTTAGGTAGGTTATTCCAGAGTTTAGGCGCCAAATAGGAAAAGGATCTGCCGCCCGCAGTTGATTTTAATATTCTAGGTATTATCAAATTGCTAAGGAAAGCTGAATAGCACACCTAGTTTCCTAACTGATGACGAAGAATTGACAGTGCAGCAATCAAGTCTTAGAAAGTGTTCTAGGTTATTGCATGCAGAGTTTTTAGGTCCTATAATTAACCACTTTTTTTTTTTTCAGAATTTAGCAGTAAGAAATTACTCATCCAGTTTTTTATATTGACTATGCAAACTGTTAGTTTTTCAAATTGGTGTTTTTCGCTGGGTCACGAAGGAATATAGAGCTGAGAATCATCAGCATAACAGTGAAAGCTAACATTGTGTTTCCTGATGATATTTCCCAAGGGTGTATCATGTAAACCGTGAAAAGTAACAGCCCTAGAACTGAGCCTTGATGTACTTCATACTGCACTTGTGATCGATATGATACATCTTCATTCACTGCTACGAATGGATGGCGGTCATATAAGTATGATTTGAACCATGCTGATGCACTTCCATTAATGCCAACAAAGTTTTCTAGTCTATTGAAAAGAATCAAGTCAAGTTGAGCTTTATTGTCATTCCCCTACGTGTTGACATACAGTGGAACGAAATGTTGTGCCTCACAGGACCACAGTGCTACATAAATACAGACATACAACAATAAAGTAAAACAGTATAAACCTATACACAACTAACCTACTGACAGATTTTGATCATAAATATACTATATATAAATGTTTACCCATACATAAACAAAAAAATCTCACAGCCTGGGGGACAAAGCTGTTGAGCAGTCTGTATCATGTAAGGAAAATGTCCAGGATAGAGGGTAGAGGGGCACTGATGATCTTTGCAGCTGTGTTCGCTGTCTGCTGGTGCCCCTGTAGAATGTGGTCAGACTTGGTGGAGGGAGAATCACTCTTTTCTGACGTTGGAGAAAGTGTAGGCGCTGTTGTGGCTTCTTGGAGAATGTTGTGGTCAATAGTGTCAAACGCAGCACTAAGATCCAATAGCACTATTAGAGAGATATACCCATGATCAGATGGTCAAGACTTTCAGCCTCACCCTTTTTCATACTACGATGTTAATAAATCTTTAATACATTTGCTCTTCCATGAACAAGATTTCTGCTCCCGTCGGATTGCATCTGCTGTGGGGATGAAGACGACAACTTCCATGATTCCACACTCGCACTACGTCTTTGTTACTTTATGTGTTTTAAATACACACCATCTAGTGGCAAAAACGTACATGTTGTTCCTTTAAACCTTTTTACTAGTGTAAGTACAACATAAGCCTACCTAACATCTTGCTTGTGTTTGTGCTGTAGGGCAGTTCTCAGGCTGAGGAGAGCCTCAGCAGCAGTCAGAAGACATCTAGCACTGTCCTAGCCAAGGAAGCTCTTATCGAGATTGACTACAGCAGCTTGTCAGAGGACCTAAAAGTACATCAGTGCTTGCAGCTTTACACTATCATGCTTACATTACTGTTTTTACACTATGATGACTGCTATGGTGTGTTGAGATTGTGATGTGACTGATGCGTTGCAGGACTCCCTGTCAGATGAGGAGATCAAGGCAGAGATGAACACATTACAACAGAGACTCAATGAGCAGCAGAGCATCCTGCAGAGGATCAGTGCTCCCAACATGAAAGCCATGGAGAAACTAGAGAGTGTTAGAGACAAATTCCAGGAGACCAGTGACGGTCAGTCATTCCAAGCCTATCCTGTAAAATGAATTCAAATAAAAGTAAAATTGCAGTTGCTTTGACAAAGCACAAAAGACTGCAATTCTGTTTGTCATTGTGAATGCCGGTCTCACTGACCTTGAAGGAACAAACATATAAACACTGGAGAATTTAAAATGCATCCGTTGGAATTTTTAGATTTCTTCTGAAATCTCTTGTAGCAAAACTTACCATCCCATCAATGCCAACACTGGTAGCATATCTACTGTTAGTTAGCCTGTTACATGATTTTGCTCACAATCACCAACCTAGGATGTGATATAGTCTCCCCTCCCACAACATAAATTCTTATGAAATGATTTCTATAAATTATTTCAGATTTAAACAGTATGTGTATGTTTCCAGTTAAACCTGATTTAGTATAGAGTAAATGATGGCACAGTTTTCATTTTCTGGTATCCCTTTAAAAGGTTTAGGCTTGCAGATTGGGACCGAGTCGATCAGCATGTCTGTGGTTTGCAGCATTCCTAACAATTACGTGTTTTTATTTTTTATTTTATTTTTTCGTATGTTTGAACATCATAGAGTTTGAAGCTGCCAGGAAGAGGGCGAAGAAAGCCAAGCAGGCATTTGAACAGATAAAGAAGGAGAGATTTGACCGTTTCAACGCGTGCTTCGAGTCTGTGGCCACCAACATTGATGAGATATATAAAGCCCTGTCCCGCAACAGCAGTGCCCAGGTACTTAAACAATGACACATCAACAAACAATCACAACTTAAAAAAGGCAGCTAAGGACACACTTCTTCCACAAGCACTTAACCACTACACAGTCTTTAACCAATGCCTTTGCACATGCAAAAAAAAAAAAAGATCTTTTAAATTTCTCCTTTGTTTACTATATGATTGTTATTATATAGTCTACTAAATTATGTATAGCTGCAAACAAAGTATTCAATTCTAATGTCGGCACCTTGCCTGTTAGGACAGGCTGTATGCAAAATCAAAATACTTGCCTTGACATTGAGGTGATACCTTTTGGAGTTATATTTTTACCTGTAAATTATTTGCAAGTTATTTGCTTTGGGGAAAAACATCGCTTTAGTGCATTGATAAGCACAAGCACTCTGTCATTGGTGGCCAGCCTAAGGCACACCTGTGCAATAATCATGCTGTCTAAATCAGAATCTTGATATGCCACACCTTTGAGGTGGATAGATTATCTCGGCAAAGGCAAAGTATATACAGAAATGTGACGTGACACTCATTTTTTACTGTTCTTATTAGTAGGAATCAGATTATTATTATTATCAGTATTGTTTGGTTTTTCCCCTTTTTTTTTTTTAATACAGAAACACTGAATGTAAAAACAAATTACCCACCACCAGTCCTAAATTCAGTTGAAATATCTATGCATTCATAAATGGTTACCAAGTTCATTATAATTACTAAAGTTCTATCATTAAATAGTACTTGATTATCCAGATATCATATAATAATGCTTGACTGACTGATGTTAAGAGTGTACTTTCAGGTATTTAAAAAGATGTGCCAATTTAAAAACATATACAGTATTATAAAGTATGTGTGTGTGTATATATATCTGTCTGGTGAGTAAACCAAAATATTGACTAGCCAGTGGCGATTCAATTGCCAAGGTGTCCGTAGAGTGTTGCCTGATTGCAGAGATTGCTTTGATCAGATACTTTCTGAACTTCTGTTTTGTCAGCGGCTGTTAAAGTTATTTATTTATTATTATCATTAGGAATGTGAGCAGCACATATTTACATATTCCTCTAAACATCGCTCGCAGTAGTATTAGGATGTCTGCTAAAAGTAAACCTCTGCTTGTGGTTATCAAACTTTATCAAGTTAGACATTGCTAACCTAATCATTTAATTTACACTAAGACAGGTAATTTTTATCACTGGTGGTGTTCATATGTGTGTGTATTTTTTGCCAGGCGTTTCTAGGGCCTGAGAATCCAGAGGAGCCATATCTGGATGGTATCAACTATAACTGTGTGGCCCCAGGTAAACGTTTCAGGCCCATGGACAACCTGTCTGGAGGAGAAAAGACTGTGGCAGCTCTAGCATTACTGTTTGCCATTCACAGGTATGTACAACACACATTTACCTTCATGTGAAACCACATCTTTCACCAGTACCTGACACAATGTCTTTACCTCTGCAGCTATAAGCCTGCTCCCTTCTTTGTGCTGGACGAGATTGACGCAGCCCTGGACAATACCAACATTGGCAAGGTTTGTTTCACACCAGGGTTTATACAAGAAACTGAGGTGTATATTTGTCATATATTGCAATTGCAATATAATGAGTATTTAAGATATTTTATTCCTGCTATGGCACGTCAAAATCCTAAAAATTTACCTAAAAATAAAAATTGTAAATCATACTCAGATTTGCAGGATTTAGTTTTTTCGTTAGAATTTGTTAATGTCTTAAGAATTACATTTGATTAAAAAAATTGTGCAGCAGCCCTTTAACCCTCAAAGACCGAGACAGACACCCGCGGCTAAAAATAACTGTTGTGCTTAAATGTTTAATAACTTTTGAACCGCTAATCCTATCTGAATGCTTTAAAAAGTGCTGTAAAGTGGAGATTCTCCGAGTTTCGGAAATTTCCTATCCTATTTCCTATTTCTAAGGCTCTTACGTGATTACATCATATTTTGACAACATTGATTCATCAGAAGAAACCAATGCATTTCACTCCTCTGCGCCAAACAGAAATGATTGTTGACGCTTAGTCCCACCCCCTTGCCCAGATTGGTTCAAACGGTCCCATATTCAACCAATAAACATAGGTTTTGGTCTTTTGATAAACATATTTATTTGTAAATATGAATGAACGCAAAGTAAAGTCTGTCATGTGTGCATGAAAACAAACACAAAATAACACAAACGCATGAGAAAACTCTGAAAAAGCACAGAAAAACACGACAGAGTACTTTGACAAAACAAGGAAGAAACAGTGGCACATATCTGATAAAGAACTGGAACTAGACTTCACGTCACTAGGCAATGCCCCAGTAAAATCTATTCTGACGCAGATTACAGAAAGCGGATCTATATTTATATTATGTGTATTATGTATATTAAGTAAATAATTCTTATATAGTTCATAAAGATTTCTGTTGCACTCTGAATATTTCTCACTCTGGCTTTTGTGTGTAGTTTGTGAATTATTTGCATCGTGTTGTTGTAGAAGACAATTTGTGCAATGGTTTTTACTACTTGCTGCATGGTTTGTTTAATGTTCATACTCCGATTGAAAATATATTTATCTTAAAAAAATATATATATATATAATATATTATTATTATAATATACATTTTCTTTACTCCCTAAACATTTTTGGACACATCTCTATTGTCAGTAAATGAAATAGGCCTGTTTTTCACTTAAAAGCGCCAATAACGATATTGTAATAAATGGCTATAACTTGCTTGGGGAATGTTATATGTAAACAACATTTTATTTGGAAGTGTAAAACACCCAGATACAACAAGATCCGATATCCAAACTTTAGGAGTTTGTTTGTGTACACAGTAAAAAAAAAAACACCCAATTGCGTTTTTCTTAAAATCCTGTAATTTCATTCATTCATTAGAGAAAAAAAAGGACAGTTGGGACTTTAAATTAGTTAGACTTAAATTTCAAGTTCTCCTGTTTATAATGATATATGACACTGTTGATTCTGACTGTTAAAAAAAAACAAAGAAAAGTGCAGGTGTGTCAGGCACCCCAAAAATGTTCTAGGTCTTTAAGGGTTAAAAGAGCAAACTCTGGCCTCTTTCAGTGACCAATTGAGCTAAAAACAAACAAAAGTTTATTGGGTTCACATTGACCTGGTGCAACCAAAATAGACTTTTAGTCCACTTTTAATCCATGTGAATAATTTTTATAGAATTATGAATAATTACAATAGCTACAATATTACAATAAATCAGTACAGAAATTCTAATTATAAATAATATCAATGAATACCTTTCTGTTGTAATTACTATTGTTAAATTATATGGTATGCAGATGTGGCATAAAATACAGTTTTACAGGCAATTACGCTGTGCTTCACACTATATCCAGGTGGAACCGGGACCATGAGTGTAATGTGGTAGATATTTGTTTTATGTGCTTTCTAAATGTGCACTTCATTATGCTTTCACTTATTTGAGATTTCTTTTTTTTTTTTTTTTTTACATTTTATTTATGAGTGTTTTTTTTACATTACTCAAATCAGTCCAAGTAGTACCTGATAATTCAATTGCATTGATTTGGGTGAACCTTTGTCTTATTTCTTGAAAATTTCTAATCGTTTGCAGTTGTAAGTTGTAAACATTTGAACTGAGCATTCTTTTCAGTTGAATTTTTAATACCCTTAAAATTACCTTTTTAATAATGAGATGGTTATTCAGGTTTGTAAAATCAAGTTGTCTTTGGACAAGTTATTGTCAGACATTTTTCAAATTGCAGTTGTCTTAATTTTACTTTTTAAGTGATTATGTTGGCATTAATATTGAAAAAGATACAGTAATGGGAAATGCAGCAGTCGTAATAAATAGTATGTCAGTTGTGTGTACGGAGTTGTAATCTCATTTTCTTTTTCTTTACTTTCTTTTTTTCTTTTTAATTTTTATATACATAACGTTTGTATACTCTGTAAATGTCGTAAATTAAAATGTATCTGCATATTTCCATTTCCTAAAAATAATTTTTGGGGAAATGGAAATATTTATATACATTTTAATTTGACATTTACATATTAAACCTTTATGGTGCAGTGTAGATTGAAATATGGCTGATAGGAATTCATGGATGACCCTAATTTTTATATTAAACCAGATAAGTAGACAAAAACATATGATTAAAATGCTATACAGTTGTTATAGATACTGTAATATTGTATCTTATAACCCAGAAATTTCTAAACTGTCATCTTTCACTAATCCTTATCTGTGTTGTGTAAGGTTGCAAACTACATCAAGGATCAGTCAGTGCAGAACTTTCAGGCTGTAGTGATCTCCCTCAAAGAGGAGTTTTACACAAAAGCAGACTCCCTGATCGGAGTCTATCCAGAGGTAAGATTCTCACTTACATCATGTGTTAATTACTGTGCTATATATATATATATATATATATATATATATATATATATTACTTTAAATCAACATCTCAATGAAACAGTGATACACATCACTTAATAATTCTAGATTAAATATATTTGTGACTACGCAAAGTTGCAATTGAGAAACTACATACAGATTTCATAATACTCAAATTGACAACATAATGGCTAACTTCAGATGACAACTATTTTACATAAATTCAACTTTGCATTGTATTTTATACAATACATATTGTCAAAGCAGCTTTACAGTATTAGCAAATGAGCCAACGGTGTAGAGTTACATTCAAGCTATTTTAGGGTAAGAACATTTTCACAAAAAAAAAAAAAAATCATATGTAATTTTGATGATCAGAGATTGTGCCCTTGGGGGACCAGGGTTGCATACGTAACCTTGAGGCGTTCTTAGAATCCTAGTTCTAAAATGGAACCGGATTTCAATATCCAAACCTAACTATCACCCACTTCAAGGCTGCTTAATGTGAACTAAAAGGTATATGAAGAAGTTATAAACATGAGCAGTATGGAATTCTGTAAAGCTGTTTATGAAACCATATGTATTGTTAAAGTCCTGTATGAATAAAAGTGACTTGACTTACTATGCATGTCACTGATTGTCTGCCCTTCCCCGACAGCAAGGAGACTGCGTCATCAGTAAAGTCCTGACCTTTGACCTCTCCCAGTATCCTGATGCCAACCCCAATCCCAATGAATGAGACATTACTCACATACCTAGAAATATTTGTCTGTTTTGTAGTTTTCAACGATCAGCTTGGCTTTTTTGTTTTTAGTGCTTATACATCACAGTCTCTTGCTAGATTTGAATATAGTTCATTATGATTTGTGCTTTTTTTTTGTGGTTGCTTGGGTCAAAATGTATTTTTGTTTTGTGCTTTTTGGCAATCATGTGATTTTGATTAATACATTGAAACTAGATTAGTCTGACTTTTCTAATATTTTTAACTCTGCATAATTAGCTTTAAAGCTTCATAATGTAAAACTTCACAATAGAGGTTATGTAATGACGAAGACCTGCAGTTTAACTGATTTTGTTAATTGGTAAAAGTTTGATCTCCACTTTTGTATTGACTGTATTTGTCCTTTTTAGTATGTTAAGTTTTAAGTAATTTTCTCTTGGAAAATAAACTTTGCTTCCCAGTAATATTTGATTACGCATGAATGTCTTGTTTGAATTTTGTTTGGTTTTTTAGTTTGTAATGGCTTTCTGTAACTTAAAATTTTTACTTTGGTTGTAATGGATCCATGCAGCAACTTACTGAGTATATGTAGAAGGTCACACCTAAACATGCTATATCTATCTATCTATATATATATATATATATATATATATATATAAAATCAAAGGTCAGACTCCAAGCTTTCAAATGACGCCTATTTTGTGTTAAGGCAGATATTTTGAGGTTATATAATGGACAAAAACTTTCTAGATTTTACATTCTGCTTGCTAAGTGTTCAATAGAGCTCTCCAACTAATTCATGGGTTTAGTTATTGTTTACACGCTAAGAAGCAATGGATTGTTTTGATTTTGGACTAATTTCAATCATGAGAATTTGCTGTAAATAATATGCCATTTTCCACGATCAGAGAATGTTTCATGAAATTATAAGCGTAAAAAACATGAATATTGCAACGTGTGCATTTGGAGTTTTATGTGTTCTAATTCAATGACGAATATCTTTGGTTCTTGTAGAAGGATAGATAACAGAGGATAACTCTGGGCTTCATATTAATCAGGAGAATTTTCTGAAAATAATGACATGCGGGTTTTCAAGTCTTTCAATCTATGCATGTTTCGTGAATTTATGAATAAAAACTCAACGTGAAGCATAGAGCAGTTTTTCTTTGCACCGCACCTATCTGCTTTCATGACGGATTATAGTAAATTTTGACTTTTTTTTAATTTATTTTTTTTAATCTGGGATTAAAAAATTAGTGCCTGTGCAGTTTTATGTGTTATAAATTCATGAGAAAAAACATTTTTTAATCAGGAGAATCTGCTCTTAATAATGCTCTGCTCTTATGATGTGTAAGTAGCTTTTACAGTATAATTTTTTTTAGTGCCAATTTTTTAAATCACCCCTGCTCTAGCAAAGGTCTTTGCAGTGTTCAAGCCTCTGCCTCCAGGCTTTAGCATGTCACACTCATAGAGCAACCCCGTTTGTAATTCTGGTTCAAATATAATTTCTGTGTGTCTGATCCAGAGACTTTTCTTTCGATGGTCTTTTTCATTGTTTTATTTGCCTTTTCCTACTTTGTGTTTCAATTCTGTTGTCCTTGGTTGTCATCAGTGTTGAAGAAAGTAACTTTTAAAAGTAATGCATTACAATAATCCATTATTTCTTAAAACTAATTAGTTACATTTTATGAAAAGTAGGCTAATGCGTTATTTTATGCATTACTTTTTCTTCTCTGGACTGGGTGTGCTTGTTTTGTTTTTAATATAAAAAGTACTCTTTCTGGCAAATGTAAAATCCCTTTCACACCTAAAATGAAATGAATTAGCCTCAGGCTAAAGGAAATTTTACCTGCTTTTACTAATTTTGAGGAATTTTGTGCAAGTGAGATGAGTAATAATCATTTAGTCTAGAAATGCAGTAACATCATGTTCACAGCACACACAAAGCCTCTGCATTTAGGCTACTCCTAATTTCTATCAAACATTGAAACACCAGAGCTCTCAGTCTTCAGTAATTTGGAAACCAATAACTTATTTGAAAACGTACTCAGATACTTTATATTAAAATAAAAAGTAATGCATTATTTTACTAGCTTAAAAAAAATTAATCGGATTAAACAACTCGTGTCACTTGTAATGCATTATACCCAACACAGGTTGCCACAGTGGCTGATTTATGTTCACCCATCTGCTTATGAGTACATTAGAGGCAGGCGTGTACCATTCATTCGCACACGCAGAACATACAGATTTCATATCGTTTTCGCTGTTTAATATTCATAGTAGGATCATTTTGATAACATGAAATTCCGTGGCGTCCAGACAGTCCGTTTCTTAGAATCGATTCCGCGATTCATTCTGGAACTTATGTTTTAGAATTGTGTTACAATTTAATTTCATAATTACATTGGCTCCCATTTAGTTTTAGGGTTGATTTAAAAATTTTGATGCTTACTTACTAGGCTTTGCATGGGTTGGCACCTCAATATTTGTCTGAGCTTTTAATTCCTTATACTCCAACACGTGACCTCATCTGAAACTGGGCTTTTAACTTTTAACTCCATTAACCCGTTTAAGATTGATGGGCGATAGGGCTTTTTCTTCAATATCGCCAAAACTGTGGAATTCTTTACCGATTGAGATAAAACTCTCAACTCGCCTTAAAACCCTTTTTTATGGTAGCTTTTAATTAAACATTTGTATTATTTATTTTTAAATAGTTTTATTTGCTTTTGTTTGATTTGTATTTAATATTTTTGCTTGTATTATATTGTAGAATGTTTTATTTGTTTTTTTTTTCCCTATGCTTTGAGGTCTTACATATAAAGGCGCTTATTATTATTATTATTATCCACCACCATACAGAATCAAGTTATGCATTATGTTGAAATTGCGTCGATGTTATGTTTTCAGATACAAAACAGTCAGGGAATCATGCCAAGTGTGATGAGACACATAATTCTCCTGAGAGCTTAAGCACTGTTCCCTTCAAAAACACATGACCGTGGACTGCAAGTGCTGCTATGGCGAGCCAGCCCTTCGCCATTGGAAGGAGTCAAACGACGTAATCATGACTAGTGAATATTCAAGTCACCAGTCTTCGAGCAGTATGGTTGGCATTCTGTCTGTATGTGTGGTATTTGTGTTAATGTGTGTTATTAATGGAGCGTCGTGAGAAAGCCGTCATGAGAAAGAGAACGCGCTGCGAGAGCACAGGTTAGACTGAAATACATATCTATGAGCATGAGATACTGCATGAAAACTGCGTTTTCAATACTCTCGCTCTCTCTCTCAGACACACACACACACACACATTTGTTTCACTAGGAGGACTTCCATCGTTTTTATATCAAGTTATTGGTATTTTCTATTGCCTAACCCGGCCCCTGCCCCTAAAAATAACCATTTACAGAAACCTTTGCATAACACTATATTTAAATAAAACATATCTGGCCTATCTGTAAAACTTTTTAACTAGTGAGATTCTGCTTTCTAGTTGGTTTTTATCATGTTTCACTACATTAGTAAGGACATTTTGGACCTCACAAACATAGTCAAACCTTTACACACATACATTGGTATCTGTGCTGGCAGGGCTTTGATGTCTTCTTACAAATGTGTCAAATGTGTTATGGATAAACACACATCCGGACAGAGAGCATCTGTCTGCTGTGTTTGAGTTAGAACTATATGAGCAAAAAAGTCAGAATGTACGTACACTAGTATTTTAAAAAATACTTTATTATTATTATTATTTTAAATGATAGTTGCTGTTTTTTATTTATTTTAAATTAGACCGTATCTTCATATTTCTGGGAATTCTAGATGAATTGACTTCTACTCCATGTCGATGGAAAGAATGCCTTATTTTTAATGATTATTTTTAGTGGCATACTCTCGCCTGTTTTGTGGTGAATATGTGTAGGCTGTTTTTGTGTGACATTGTGTCAGGTGCTTGATGCACCTCCTCCATCAGGGTTCACCAGTTCAAATACACATCTGCTTCAGAGTGGACAAGGCTACACATACATTCTTAAGAGAAGACTTCAGCTCTACTGGTCTCTTTGTGCACTTACCATACTCAGACACAGCTGTCTCAAACATGTATCAAATTGAACTGACACAAAATCCTCTGGAGAAGATCTGGGTGCCATGGGTGAGCAGTAGGTTGAGACGGCGAAGAGGCTGTAAGTCATACGTCTAAAGAAACATCTCTGTCTCATTCCTCACTCTATTTCTGTGGTCTTATCAAGTTTTAAAAGTAGGCTATCAGTTAACTACACTGTTAAAAAATGTATCTTGCTAAGTGAACTTTTTAAATGTTTCTTTGTAAAACATTTGAAACAACTTTTATTTTAGACCTCTGTAAACTATTTTTCATTAAACCTTTATATTTATGGGACTCCCTAAGTGAGAGATAAGAAAGTATATTGCATAGTTTCAGAACTGGTTTACACCACTTGTGGAAAAACATATTGGATCCATAGCCTCCTTAAAATAGTGATTTGTGAATGTACAACAACACGAATTAAAAAGGCCAAAGTACTATTGATGCTTTTACTCTAACATACGATTATATAAAGATTTATTTCCCATTTTCTCTGTCCTCTTTTTACTGGACTCTTTAAATGATTGATTATCTGTCTGTTTTTTTTTTAATCATTATAATGTTATATGTAAAAGAAAATAAAAAGTAGCTCACAAAGAAAGTTTATTGCATAGTGAAACCACTTTAAAATAAAATCATAGATACAGAGGATATTTCCTAATACTAGAATTTGTTTGCAATTATTTTTAATAAAATATCAGTTTTGTGTTTGTTTTGTGTGTTTTTTAATGGTGTTTGATGCAATGTGTTACAGTTTATGTCCTCAGGGCTGTTCACCTCACTGAAGTCCAGTTCACTACCCTTTGCACACACACAAACAAACACAGAGACCACTGATACAAGAGGCATGAGTACAATATTTTCACTGATGTGAATTACAATGAAATGAGTGGGAGTGTAAGCAATGTTTCTTTATCTCCATTGAGATCAGTTTACAAAATCCATTATAAAACCATATCAAATGATGAATTTGTTTCTGTATGACAATGAAATATTAGACTAATATCTAGTGTGTTTAAAATTGATGAGTTTTTGTTTGTGTTTTTAGACATGTTGTGTGTGTTTATTTCAGCATCAGTACCACAGTTCACCAACTCGCCCACCATGATTGTGATGGTTGGTCTGCCTGCCCGTGGAAAGACCTACATCTCAAAGAAACTCACACGCTACCTCAACTGGATTGGAGTTCCCACCAGGGGTGAGAATTATTACACATACTGTAGAAACATTATATGAACTAATCAATTAATCAGATTAGCAGGTAAAGCACCAAATCTTCTTGTACACATTACAACCTCTATTCGAAAAAGGTTGGGACATTTTGTAAAATGCAATAAAAATCAAGAATCTGTGATTTGTTAATTCTCTTTAAACTTTATTTAACTGACAAACATACAAATAAAATATCTCTAAAGTCTTCACAGACTGAGTAAATTGTATTTTGTAAATATAAACTAATTTTGATGTTGATGGCTGCAACAACTCTAAAGAAATGGGGCACAATGGGGAAAAATTTGTCACGTTCGGTGATACAAGAAACACGGAGAGATCCAAGTGCAGGTAAGATATTTATTAAGGGGCAATCCAAAAGGGTAAACAGTCCAGGCAGGGTCAAAACCAGAGAATCCAAATAAACAAGAACAGACAAAACACAAGGCAGGATCAAGACTATGGAATGACAAGACATTAGACAAGGACTCCGTGACACATACTCAGACAGACCGGGTATAAATACAGTCGTGGCCAAAAGTTTTGAGAATTACATAAATATTGGAAATTGGAAAAGTTGCTGCTTAAGTTTTTATAATAGCAATTTGCATATACTCCAGAATGTTATGAAGAGTGATCAGATGAATTGCATAGTCCTTCTTTGCCATGAAAATTACCTTAATCCCAAAAAAACCTTTCCACTGCATTTCATTGCTGTCATTAAAGGACCTGCTGAGATCATTTCAGTAATCGTCTTGTTAACTCAGGTGAGAATGTTGACGAGCACAAGGCTGGAGATCATTATGTCAGACTAATTGGGTTAGAATGGCAGACTTGACATGTTAAAAGGAGGGTGATGCTTGAAATCATTGTTCTTCCATTGTTAACCATGGTGACCTGCAAAGAAACGTGTGCAGCCATCATTGCGCTGCATAAAAATGGCTTCACAGGCAAGGATGTTGTGGCTACTAAGATTGCACCTAAATCAACAATTTATAGGATCATCAAGAACTTCAAGGAAAGAGGTTCAATTCTTGTAAAGAAGGCTTCAGGGCGTCCAAGAAAGTCCAGCAAGCGCCAGGATCGTCTCCTAAAGAGGATTCAGCTGCGGGATCGGAGTGCCACCAGTGCAGAGCTTGCTCAGGAATGGCAGCAGGCAGGTGTGAGCACATCTGCACGCACAGTGAGGCCAAGACTTTTGGAAGATGGCTTGGTGTCAAGAAGGGCAGCAAAGAAGCCACTTCTCTCCAAAAAAAACATCAGGGACAGATTGATCTTCTGCAGAAAGTATAGTGAATGGACTGCTGAGGACTGGGGCAAAGTCATATTCTCCGATGAAGCCCCTTTCCGATTGTTTGGGGCATCTGGAAAAAGGCTCGTCCGGAGAAGAAAAGGTGAGCGCTACCATCAGTCCTGTGTCATGCCAACAGTAAAGCATCCTGACACCATTCATGTGTGGGGTTGCTTCTCATCCAAGGGAGTGGGCTCACTCACAATTCTGCCCAAAAACACAGCCATGAATAAAGAATGGTACCAAAACACCCTCCAACAGCAACTTCTTCCAACAATCCAACAACAGTTTGGTGAAGAACGATGCATTGTCCAGCACAATGGAGCACCGTGCCATAAGGCAAAAGTGATAACTAAGTGGCTCGGGGACCAGAATGTTGAAATTTTGGGTCCATGGCCTGGAAACTCCCCAAATCTTAATCCCATTGAGAACTTGTGGTCAATCCTCAAGAGGCGGGTGGACAAACAAAAACCCACAAATTCTGACAAACTCCAAGAAGTGATTATGAAAGAATGGGTTGCTATCAGTCAGGATTTGGCCCAGAAGTTGATTGAGAGCATGCCCAGTCGAATTGCAAAGGTCCTGAAAAAGAAGGGCCAACACTGCAAATACTGACACTTTGCATAAATGTCATGTAATTGTCGATCAAAGCCTTTGAAATGTATGAAGTGCTTGTAATTATATTTCAGTACATCACAGAAACAACTGAAACAAAGATCTAAAAGCAGTTTAGAAGCAAACCTTTTGAAAACTAATATTTATGTAATTCTCAAAACTTTTGGCCACGACTGTACACAGAAGGTAATGAGGGAACTGGAGACAGGTGGGGACTAATCAATTAACCCAAACAAGGAGGAAGGTGACCAAATAAGGGAACAGAAGGTTCATAAAGTGACAGACACTTTACCCAGACACTGTGACAGTACCCCCCCTCTACGGAGCGGCTCCCAGACGCTTCACGACAAGACACAAAACAGAGACCAGGAGGGAGGCGGACAGGTGGAGGCTCAGGGGGAGGGACGGAGGGCCAGACTAACAGAGAGGAACAGGGACAGGAGTGAACACAAAAACAAAAAACAACATGAAGCCCCCCAGGGCAGAGCAAAAGACCACCACGTCCTAGTGGTCGAGGCCAGAGTCCTCCAGGGGGTAGCGGAAGACCACCACACCCCTGTGGTCAAGGCAGAAACCCTCCAGGGCGGAGCAGAAGACCACCACAATCGTGTGGTCAAGGCGGGAGCCCTCCAGGGCTGAGCAGAAGACCACCACATCCTTGTGGTTGAAGCCAGAGTCCTCCAGGGTGGAGCAGAAGACCACCACAATCGTGTGGTCAAGGCGGGAGCCCTCCAGGGCGGAGCAGAAGACCACCACGTCCGTGTGGTGGAGACCGGAGTCCCCCAGGGCGGAGCAGAAGACCACCACGTCCGTGTGGTGGAGACCGGAGTCCCCCAGGGTGGAGCAGAAGACCACCATAACCGTGTGGTCGGGTCAACAGGAGGATGAGTCTGGTTGGGCAAGTCTGAAACAAAGAATCTGAACAAGTTAAGAGTAGCCTCTGTGGCCATGACAGGATCAGTCGGGCGCTCTGGGAGTTCCGCAGAGGCGAGGAAAGACTCTGGTCGGTCAGCCGAGACGTGACGAGGCTTTGGAAGTTCCCCAGAGGCGTGAAGAGACTCTGGTAATCCAGCTGAGACGAGGAGAGGCTCCAGTAGTTCCATGATGTTAGGACTGGAATCCAGAAGATCAATGCTGACTTGACTTGGTGGCCTGGCCCTGCTCCTTAAGATCATTGGTGACTTGCACTTGTTCATGGAGATCATTGGTGACTTGCACTTGTTCATGAAGATCAATGGTGACTTGCCTTTGTTCTTGAAGGTCAACGGTAACTAGTCCTGACTCTGGAGGGTCCACGGTAACTAGTCCTGACTCTGGAGGGTCCACGGTGACTAGCCCTGACTCTGGAGGGTCCACGGTGACTAGCCCTGACTCTGGAAGGTCAGCGGTGACTGGCCCTGGAGGGTCATCGGTGACTAGCCCTGACCCTGGAGGGTCATCTGTGACTAGCCCTGACTCTGGAGGGTCATCTGTGACTAGCCCTGACTCTGGAGGGTCATCTGTGACTAGCCCTGACTCTGGAGAGTCAACTGGAACCTGACTAGACTCTGGAGGGTCAGGTGTGACTGTCATCCTGTGCAGCGGTGTTAGGCAAGCAGCCATCTTGGGCCATGACTCTGGACCGGTGGCCAACTTGGGCATTGGCGCTGGGTGAGTGGCCATCTTGCGCTGTGGCACTGGACTGGCAGCCATCTTGTGCTGTGGCGCTGGATTGGCGGCCATCTTGGGTCGTGGCGCTGGCTCAGCAGCCGTGACGTGAACAGTCTTGGGCATTTCTAGGATCTTTGACAGCATGGATAAATACTCCAAGAATGAGTCAGCGGCCATCTTGGGCGTTGGCGCTGAGCTGGCGGCCATCCTGCATCGTGGCACTGGATTGGTGACCACTTTGTGCTGTGGCGCTGTGCTGGCGTCCATATTGCCTCGTGGTGCTGGGTTGGCGGCCATCTTGTGCTGTGGCGCTGAGCTGGCGGCCATCTTGTACTGTGGTGTGAGGCTGGCTTCCCTCTTGCCTCGTGGAGCGGGGTTGGTGGCCATGCACCCCAGCGGCGCTGGGTTGGCGGCCATCTTGTGCTGTGGCGCGGGGCTGGCTTCCATCTTGCCTCGTGGCACTGGGCTGGCGGCAATCTTGTGCAGTGGCACTGGCCCTGCAGCCATCATGGGTCGTGGCGCTGGCCTTTTCCATCCGCCATGGTGAGACGGCGGCTCTGGTCCCTCCCACATGAGGGAATGAGGGAACTGGAGACAGGTGGGGACTAATCAATTAACCCAAACAAGGAGGAAGGTGACCAAATAAGGGAACAGAAGGTTCATAAAGTGACAGACACCGTGGGAAAGGGAGACATCTAGTGGAAACCCAGGGAACACAACCCAGACACTGTGACAAAATTATGGTCAAATCTTGCGTTATAGAAGACTTCAGCTGCTTATACAAAGACGATACCTTGCTGCTGTAGCACATGTAGACTGAGAACTGGCATTGTATTGATCTAATAACCATGGACTTCCCATGAAAGACCTCCATACCATGACAGATATTTATTTTTGCTTCTGTCACTGATGAAAGTCCGGATGGTCCCTTTGGTCTTTGGGACTGAGAACTCGAAATCCATTTTTCCCGGAAACAAGTTGAAATGTGGACTCATGAGTGCAGCACACATGACTATCTAAGGTCTGGTCCAGAGAACCTGGTGGCATCTCTACATTTGATGTACAGCTTTCTCCTTGCGTAACAGAGATTGAAGCTGCATTTCTTGAAGCAGCAGCAGACTGTGGTTAAGCAGTTTTCTGAATTACTCCCGAGCCCATGTGGCTATATTTAACACCGCAGCATGACGGTTTCTTATGCAATGCCATCTGAGGGCTCAAAGGTCACAGACATTAACCCAAGATTTCCTGCCTTGCCCTACATGTACTGTGATTTCTCTGGGTTCCCTGAACCTTTTCACAATAAGGTGGTGAAAGACCTAAACTCTTTGCGATTTTCCATTGGGAAATGTTTTTTTACTTTATTTGTTTGACACTCATCCCATGAAATTTGTCAAAGTGGCTTTGCTTGCAAAGACTGAAAGCTGCCTTTTACACCCAAATATGATCCCCTTAACTATTACCATTTCACCTTCTTATTGTGGACTGTTTCAACAGATTAACTTGGATATTCTATCCACCTTATTTTTCTGTTTTCTGTCAGTGTGCGAGACTTCCAGTTTATAAACCGCAGTAGGGAAACAACGAGAAGAATAACAGTAAAGTAAAGGGTAAAGGGGTTTGCACTACAAACCAGTGTGTTCATAATTAGGATAATACATTAAAATAATATGGTAAGACACCAGTTTGAAATATCAGGCTGCAAAACAAGGTTTTTATACAGCTAATAATAGCTGGAAGCAGGTGACACCGAAAGCCACATACAAGTCATCAAGTCATCTTTATTTATATAGTGCTTTTAACAATACAGATTGTGTCAAAGCAACTGAACAGCATTAAATAGGAAAACAGTGTGTCAATAAAAGCAAAAAGGCAGTTCATCATTGAATTCAGTGATGTCATCATTCAGCTCAGTTCAGTTTAAATACAGTAGTATCTGTGCAATCAAGTCAACGATATCGCTGTAGATGAAGTGACCCCAACTAAGCAAGCCAGAGGCGACGGCGGCAAGGAACCGAAACTCCATCGGTGACAGAATGGACAAAAAAACCTTGGTAGAAACCAGGCTCAGCTGGGGGGCCAGTTCTCCTCTGACCAGACGAAACCAGTAGTTCAATTCCAGGCTGCAGAAAAATTATTAAATTTACAAAATGGCCATGACTTCTTCACAGGAAAAATAAGGTGGATAACCATTTCACTTTTATTTTGCTTCTGTTCCAACTTTTTTGAAATGTGTGTTGCAACCATCAAAATCAATATTTAAAAATATATATTTAAGCTGGTCAGTGAAAACTTTGGATAACGGTTTCTTTTAACTGACCAAATAGCACAGTTAGTGGTTGATACATGTCATTTCTGGCTAATATATTGGTAGATATTAGAAATATATATGTTTTTGTTGGCAAAATAATATGGTTATTTCTGGAATTTTCACTTTTAATTGGGCAAATTTGGCAAAATGTTTGGTTATTTTTCAAGAAGTCCTAAAATATGTATATTTAACTGTGCCTTGGTTGTTAAAATCAAGTCATGCAGCGTTACTTCTTGCACTATACATTATCACTAATGTGAAACTATTTTAACAGTGTTTAATGTTGGACAGTACCGCAGAGATGCTGTACGTGCCTACAAGAGTTTTGAATTCTTCCGCCCAGACAATGAAGAGGCCATGAAAATTCGCAAGTGAGAAACTCAGGAGTTTTTATCCAATCATTATCACCTAAACAAGAGTTATTAAGCTGTTTGTCTATATACCAGAAAGGCTATGATTCAGCCAAAGTTCAACTTTGAGTCAATGTGGCAGTATTTGTTTCTGAATCCATAATTTGATTGAATGATACTGTGTTTCTAATAAAGATTTTTCTTTAAAAATACTTTTTATTGTAATAATGTATGTAATGTAAGCTGGCGAAAGGGTCTCTGAAAAATCTTAACCACTGAGAGCCAGTTGCACTAGACTTCCATTTTGACTTCCTTTTGAGTTTCTGCTTGGTTACAGGGATGCTCACTTGCAACTGGAATTCACCCTATATCAGTATACCATTCACCCAATCTGATATAAGCAGCAGAACTAACAGTTTTATCAACTGTATTGTACGGTTGTATAGTCATGGACAAAAGTTTTGAGAATTACATAAATATTAGTTTTCAAAAAGTTTGCTGCTAAACTGCTTTTAGATCTTTGTTTGAGTTGTTTCTGTGATGTACTGAAATATAATTACAAGCACTTCATTCGTTTCAAAGGCTTTTATTGACAATTACATGACATTTATGCAAAGAGTCAGTATTTGCAGTGTTGGCCCTTCTTTTTCAGGACCTCTGTAATTCGACTGGGCATGCTCTCAATCAACTTCTGGGCCAAATCCTGACTGATAGCAACCCATTCTTTCATAATCACTTCTTGGAGTTTTTCAGAATTAGTGGGTTTTTGTTTGTCCACCCGCCTCTTGAGGATTGACCACAAGTTCTCAATGGGATTAAGATCTGGGGAGTTTCCAGGCCATGGACCCAAAATTTCAACATTCTGGTCCCCGAGCCACTTTGCCTTTGCCTTATGACACGGTGCTCCATCGTGCTGGAAAATGCATTGTTCTTCACCAAACTGTTGTTGGATTGTTGGAAGAAGTTGCTGTTGGAGGGTGTTTTGGTACCATTCTTTATTCATGGCTGTGTTTTTGGGCAGAATTGTGAGTGAGCCCACTCCCTTGGATGAGAAGCAACCCCACACATGAATGGTGTCAGGATGCTTTACTGTTGGCATGACACAGGACTGATGGTAGCGCTCACCTTTTCTTCTCCGGACAAGCCTTTTTCCAGATGCCCCAAACAATCGGAAAGGGGCTTCATCGGAGAATATGACTTTGCCCCAGTCCTCAGCAGTCCATTCACTATACTTTCTGCAGAAGATCAATCTGTCCCTGATGTTTTTTTTTTGAGAGAAGTGGCTTCTTTGCTGCCCTTCTTGACACCAGGCCATCTTCCAAAAGTCTTGGCCTCACTGTGTGTGCAGATGCGCTCACACCTGCCTGCTGCCATTCCTGAGCAAGCTCTGCACTGGTGGCACTCCGATCCCGCAGCTGAATCCTCTCTAGGAGACCATCCTGGCGCTTGCTGGACTTTCTTGGACGCCCTGAAGCCTTCTTTACAAGAATTGAACCTCTTTCCTTGAAGTTCTTGATGATCCTATGAATTTTTGATTTAGGTGCAATCTTACTAGCCACAATATCCTTGCCTGTGAAGCCATTTTTATGCAACGCAATGATGGCTGCACGCGTTGCTTTGCAGGTCACCATGGTTAACAATGGAAGAACAATGATTTAAAGCATCACCCTCCTTTTAACATGTCAAGTCTGCCATTCTAACCCAATCAGCTTGACATAATGATCTCCAGCCTTGTGCTCGTCAACATTCTCACCTGAGTTAACAAGACGATTACTGAAATGATCTCAGCAGGTCCTTTAATGACAGCAATGAAATGCAGTGGAAAGGTTTTTTTGGGATTAAGTTAATTTTCATGGCAAATAAGGACTATGCAATTCATCTGATCACTCTTCATAACATTCTGGAGTATATGCAAATTGCTTTTATAAGAACTTAAGCAGCAACTTTTCCAATTTCCAATATTTATGTAATTCTCAAAACTTTTGGCCACGACTGTACACATTTTCTGTGTTTTTTTTCTTTCTTTCTGTAAACTGTGTGTTTAGAGCGTGTGCTCTGGCGGCGTTGAAGGACGTCTTTTGTTACTTCACTCAGGATCATGGACAAGTGGCAGTAAGTGACAGCATACACACACGTGCTCACCTAAACATGGATAATTTACTGATGTTATACAGAAATCAGTGATTTGAGAAGGGATGTACAGACACTTTATCTTTCTCTGAACAATTAACACTAAAGCTGGTAAGGCAATAAGTGTTATCATAGTAGTTTAATGCTCCAGTATACTCCATTTAATGCTCCTGTGTGTTTATACACCCCCTGCCAAATGTTTGAAATAATTATGATTTTAAAATATATAAAAAAATAAATAAATAAAAATTAAGTATGAAGTCGTTTATGCTCACCAAGACTGCATTTATTTAATAAAAACAGAGTAAAATCAGTAACATTTTAAAATATTATTTTGATTTAAAATAACGGGTTTCTTGTTTTATTATACTTTAACATGTAACATTCATTCCTGTGATGCAGCTGAATTTTCAGCAAACTTGGTTATAACAACCATGACCTGAGGGTACAGTATGTAAGCAGTTTCGACACAATGACACATATTGGACAAGAGATGTGAAAAATATAAATTTTTAAGGTCTCCTTAGATTCAGTACAGCAAACCAAGTGGAACAGTGGAAGAGCTGAACCATTTTGCATCTGTTTTTTATTCCCTGGTTCCCACAGAATCCCATAGTATATGTTTTTTGACACACCCATTTTGTCTGTTGGCCACTAGTATTCATATTACAAGTTATTTTATTGATGTTTTTTTTGAAACCATTTTTGTTTAGTGTCTTTATTTGCTCATTTTCATTTGCTCCCTGCCATTGCCCGGCTATTCAATTACTTCTGTTGTGCTTGGGCCCTAATTGCTGCTTAAATCTATTTTGGTTCTTATTATGTTGAAAACAGTATATTTTTAAAGCAGCAAAATCTTTAAAGAAAAATTAAAGGTTTTTAATGATGGTATGACTAATTCAGCACATTTATGTTCAGGTCTTTGATGCGACCAACACAACAAGAGAACGTAGAGAGGTGATCCTCGCCTTTGCTAAAGAGAATGGCTATAAAGTGAGTGAAAAAGGTGAACTGATGAATTACTATTCATCAAATTAATGGTAACACTTTAGATTAGGGAACCTGTGTTAACTTGTTAGCCAAAAGTCTACCCTAAATAAATTTATAATTTGCTGCTTGTTTGTAGTAAGTAAAGTTATTGTAGTAATAATGTTAAGGTATTGGGTGGGATTAAGGAATTTAGAATATAGCCATGTATTAAGATGTTCTTTATAAGAAATAATAAACACCCAATATGCATGCTAATAAGCAACTAATTAATAGTGAATAATGTTTATTAATCTAAAGTGTTACCAAATTCCGACCTAATTTCTTGAGTATATTTAGTAAATATTTCCACATTATATAACTTTTAAAGTAGGTTTGTCTTTCTTGTAGGTGTTTTTTGTTGAGTCTCTTTGTGATGACCCAGAAATCATTGCAGAAAACATCAAGGTGAAGAAACTTTAAAAAGAACGTTAAAAAGTTAATTTTTATTTTTTTTACTTTTTATTATTGATCTTTGTGTTTTATTGTGGCTGTATGTATGAGCAGCTTTTTAATGAGGTGCATCATTTTAAAATATTACCTGGTCAATTGTCTGTATTGGAGTAAATATTTGTTTTGTTGGCAAGTCTTTAAACAAACATACATGCCCTTCTTTCTATAAAAGACCTTTGTTTATCTGCAGCAAGTGAAGCTGAGTAGTCCTGATTATGTTAACTGTGATAAAGAGGAGGCTGTGACTGACTTCCTTAAGAGAATAGACTGCTACAAACTCACATACGTTCCTTTAGACGATGACAAAGACAGGTGAAGTATTGTCACGCTGAGTGAATTTGACAAACATGATTGTATGTTTGACATGACTGTAGTGGAAGTCCTCACCATTGCTGTCCTCTCTCTTTGTGTCCACAGGAACTTGTCATACATTAAGATCTTTAATGTGGGCAGTAGGTACCTGGCTAATCAGGTTCAAGATCATATTCAGAGCAGGATCGTCTATTATCTGATGAACATCCATGTCACACCTCGCACTATCTACCTCTGTCGTCATGGAGAGAGTGAACTCAACCTTTTGGGGCGTATCGGAAGTGACCCCGGCCTCTCGACACGTGGAATGAAGGTTAGTGTAAATCTGATTAAAATAATGCAAATAGTGTTGAGCAGGGCTTTTAGACTGAATTGCTGGCTATAACGTTTTAATGAATTATTATGTTTATTGTTACTACTAATGTCACTACTAATACCATAATGAAGAGAGGTGTTCTACTTCTTTCCTTCGTCTTAATGCTTCTTGAGTGAGGTATTTGACATTTCTGTTTATATAACATTAATTATATTTATAAGGGATTTATATACATTTTTATTTTATCCAATTTTAAATATTTTGTCTGTCAAATAATTACCTGTAAATTCTATTACAAAAAAAAAGTAACATCACACAATGTTTAGGTAAGCTTAAAAAAAAGGGAAGCTATTTTTAGGGCAAGAATTTGGTAAATGCAAACAAAACTCTTCAAATAAATTAATGTAAGACTTAAATGGCCTCTGAATAATAGCTAAGTTCTGTCATAAAACTCTAGATTGCGCAGACTGACAGGTCATTAAGGCAAACCGATCATATACAGCATTTAACTACTTGGCACAATTTGATTGATTCAAGTTGCATACACTGCCAAAGTGCTTGCTGCTTTGCATTTAAATACTAGAGCACATCACAGCGTGCTCTCAGGGTTTCTCTGAAGCCCTCCTCTTTCCCCAGCTCCACTTGTATAGATCTGCTACGGGTTGTTATAAATGCTATTTGTGCAGCAGCATACTTTTAGGTGTACTTTGCCTTGTGAAAGTGTTCATAACTCTATATTTTTTCACATTTTGTTATGTTGCTACTTTGTGTCAATCTGCTTTAAATGTACTTTTTCCCACATCGATCTAAACTCCATACACCATAATGGTAAAGAAAAAAAAATTGGTTGGTAAGTTTTACCACACTTCGAGTGAAGTTAACCTGTGGCAAATTCAATTGAATGGGTATGATTCGGAAAGGCACACTCATCTTAATAAAAGGTCTAACACCTAATAATGCTCATCAGAGCAAAAACCAAGCCCTGAGGTCAAACAAACCTCCTGTAGAGTTTAGAAAGAGGTCTGCATCAAGACACACAACTGGGGAAAGGTTCAGAAAAAAAATTCTGCTTCATTGAAGGGTCACAGAAGCATGTAGTCTCTGTTACACTTAATGGAAGAAGTTTGAAACAACCAGGACTCTTTCTAGAACTAAACATCATGACTCAATCCTTTCCTCAGTGAAGACAAATGAAAACACACTTGGAATAAGCAAAAAAGCACATAAAAAGGACCCTCAGACACTGAGAAACAAGATTCTCTCGTCTGATGAACCTCAATTCTAAGCATCATTTTTGAAGGAATCCAGCTCTGCTCATTCCCTGCAGAGTACGATCCCAAAGGTAAAGTGTGCTGGTAGCAGCCTAATGTGGTTGGGCTTTTTTTTTTCAGCAGCAGGGACTGAGGAACCAGTCAGAGGAGAAGAAAAGATCAATGCACCAAAATATTGAGATTAGAAGCCTGCCCTCTGAGAAATACTGAAAATATTGTTATAAATTGAAGCAACACCTCCCCTTTTACCTTTTCGACGCGGCACATATTTATAACAGTAATCTTGTGGGGTAGAATCATTTAAAATAATGTAATCATCTGGTTTTAGCAGTGTTTTGACCAGCGACTATGTCACAATCACAGTCACCCAGTCACCCTGCTGCAGAGGCTATGTAACTGGAACCAAACAATGTACAGGACTAGTCCCATCCAAAGCTGTATCTACAGCCCTCACATTCTTACTGTACTCAATTAAAGTTGGGATGAGTGTCTCTAATTCTGAAATCTTCTCTGGCAGCCTAAATATTTCCCTGAATTTATCACTTGTGAATCCCTCATTGTCGACGTAGAGAAATAAACTATACATGTGGCAAGTGGTGCAAATAACAATAGAAGGAGAAGAAGACATTATTCAACATGATTGATGAATGATACTGACTTACCATTGTTGTATGATGAAACGGAGCTAGAGAGAAAAGAAAATGGAGTGAGAAACAAAGAAGAAAACAGCAATAGATCTGATTAGCTATGCGGATGACAAGCTAACCGGCTAACACGCTGCACTCGCTGTTTTAGAATAAAAGCGAATGATCAAATTAATCAGATTAGTTTGATATATAAAATCAGAAATATGGTGGGAATTAAGTTATATGTTATTCCTTTAAACAACAGAGAGTGATAGTAAGATAGAGATTCAACAGAAAAGCGAAGCTACATGGAGCTACAATCGCAAACCATTCAGTAGCATGGCCACAGTCACGCTGAGACATTCCCATAGCATATTTTCTTACACAGTGTGAGTTCCCTCAAAAGGGAACTTTTCATCTATTTATGTCAGATTGCATAAAAGATGTGCAAAGTTGGGATCCTTGAGTTGTACACTGTCAGTGGGTTATGGCTATGTAACTGATCACCTAATATTTGCCTAAAGCAAGGTTGCAGAATTCAGTTCCGGGAGTCTTTATTTTCTGGATCAGGTTTGTTTGATTATGGTTGAAGCTAAACTCTGCACCCCTTGCCTAAAGATTATGTTGGAGGCACATTTGAATTGAGAGCTGTAAGAAAAGCCTCAATTCACATAGTTTCAGAGCATCACATCATAACATTGAATGCAAGTTTTTCCATTCATTTGTGCATTTATTATCCTTTTTTTCATGAATGTTTGAATTTTAATTTGACTGCCCTAAACCCTACCCATAATAGTATAGAGATTTGTGGTGGACTGATTTAAGTGGAGCAGTAACCCACCTTACTTGTCCTCTTCCATGTCACCCCTAATAAAATTACCTGGCAATGCCCTAGAAACATCCATAACCTCTGCACAGCAACAAGCTAAAAATATTTTTTGTCAGTTTGCTGAAGCTCTAGGCACATACATCAGGGGTCAGTGCATCCTGGACTTGAAGATCTGGACCAGTCACATGAGGAGAACGATCCAGACCGCAGAGGCAATTGGAGTGCCTTACGAACAGTGGAAAGCACTGAACGAGATTGATGCTGTGAGTCTAGTCCTGTTTCTTGTGACACATTTGACATTGTAAGCATTTGCTGATTTTAAATCCCAGGCAGTAGCCCTTTGTTTTGGTTCTTTTGCAGAATGCATTTGTGTCTTCTTGACTGAGAGATATTTGTCATGTGTTCATGTGCAGGGTGTGTGTGAGGAGATGACTTACGAAGAGATTCAGGATCACTTTCCTGAGGAGTTTGCTCTCAGAGACCAAGACAAATACCGGTACCGCTATCCAAAGGGTGAAGTGAGTATATGTCATGGCAAGAAAAATTTGAAATTTATAGGTTACACGCCAGTTGTAAATGTTGTTGGTTCACTGCTGGAGTTTGCATTTATGCTATCTCTTGTGGAAAATGTATTGAACTTTGATGATGCATAAATTTCAACAACAAATAAAGCAAATGACTCTGGGTTTAGTTTTTATTAATTATGATAATTATTCACCAGTATGAAAATTACACCTCCTTGTTATCATAAAATAGTCTTTAATTAGTGATATATTATTATCTCTCTGATCACCAACAATAACTTGTTAATAATGTAAATCAACAGAGTAAAGTCCAAACACAGACTATGATCGTTAGGCTATTACATTTATACATGAATGAAGAGCTTCCATCTTCTCACTCATGTGTAGAGGAGCTACATCCCCGACTTCAAATTTATGTATGGTTCAGTTTCACTTGTTTTAAATAATTCAGATTATATGTATATTTTGCCTAAATGAAAAAAATAAATTGTGAACCGTGTATTCACACAAAACATGTCATCCCAAAACAAGACAACACAAAAGCACACGACTAATGAAAAGCCACACTAGCCATGTGCTACAGGATTAGATTGCATCTTTTTAAGCATAATTGAAATTTAAAATATGTCCCAGCCACTGCTACTTCATTACAAGAATACACTACTGATCCAGGAACAATAATTTAGAATAATAACAATTTAAAATGTAATTTAAATATAATTAATGCTGTCACGTAACAAATCTGCTTCAAAGATAAAATTAAATGAATTGCTAATTACAACACTGAAATAAAAATGTAAAGCCTGTACAAATTCTAGAAAACGTGAATCATGTAAAAAAAATAAATAAATTACAGTTCACATTTCATTTATCTATTATAATATATATGTATATTTGTTCGCTTGTACTTATAAAGGTCCAGAAATGTGTAAAGTTTTTTGTCAGGTGTCTTTTTTAATTATATGATGAAAATACGTTGCTGTCTTGCCGCCAGCCAATCGCTGCATTGCTGATTGTGGTTTTGAGTATCAATAATCTGCCCTTAATTGGGGACATGAGAATGAGCAGTAATCTTAGAAAACCTAATCCAGATATATCAATCAAATCTGCAAATTCATTTGAAGAACCAAATTAGCCAAAGATCAGTTATCGAGATTAGAAGATCTGGCAAGTGATGTATGAAGAACTGCTCTGTGTGTGTGCACTTCGGATGGGTTAAATGTAGAGCACGAATTCTGAGTATGGGTCACCATACTTGGCTGAATGTCACGTCACTAAGAATGGACCCCTGTACTGCAGCCAGCAACCAGGAGGCAATCAAAATGTTTTGTCTTCACATTTGTGAGGGTGGGGTGAGCTATCCTCTGAATTTTTTTAGACCAGGTACACAATTGATCTGAAATGACAGTGAGGTGTTTTTATGCATGTTTTATTTGTATTGCAATGCTTGTGTTTTTGTGTGTGTTCAGTCCTACGAGGATCTGGTTCAGCGTTTAGAGCCTGTAATCATGGAGCTTGAGCGGCAGGAGAATGTTCTGGTCATTTGTCATCAGGCTGTCATGCGCTGTCTGCTGGCGTACTTCCTAGACAAAACTTCAGGTAGAGAAAGTCTTTCAGAACATACTACTGGAACATTACTCCAATACTTGAGTAGTTCAGTTGCAATCAAAAGACTGCGAACCCTTTGGAACGACCTGGATTTCTGTATTGATTAAAAAGTGTTGTGATCTTTATTCAAGTCCACACATCCTATCCATGTACTCTGGAGTTTGTTACTTAGGTTTGAGCATTAGGCCTATCATTATTTTCTCACAAGCAAACAAACTAAAAACTATCCAAATAATTTGATAGTTTCCCTTATTCATTCAGGCTTGAAAGAAGGATTTGTGACAATTACCACAGCCTAATTACATCATAAAAAAAAAGTAGACTTGGGACACAATTTGAATTACTCCACAAAAATCCTTTTTAAAATTGCTACCAGAGAAGTTCATAAATCTCTTTTTGGGAGGACTGAACCTATTAAATATGTGAATTAACTGCCAAAGCAGCGCTTTACCTTTATCTGGTAGTTCTGTTACTAAACGTGTCTGTACTTCTGGAAATTCACTGATTCTTGTCAAACAACAAACTCTTCAGTCACCATGGATTACGTTCAACTGCACTGTGCATCCAGGCTTGTTCTCCAAGTTTAGATTAGCCCAACAGAAGCACACTTCATCACTCCACAGAACACATTTCCATCATTCCTGAGTCCAAGTCTTTATGCCACTTGAATCTGATGCTTGGCATTTTATGTACATGCTAATATGCAGAGGTGGACAGTACATTTGGAAGTGGACAAAGTACATTTCCAATACAGTACTAACAGTACATATTGTACTTAAGTGCAGTTTTTGAATCTGTGATTACTATTTTTTCTGAAAATTTATGACTTTAACTTCACTAATTTAACTACGACAAATATCGCAAATAAATGAATCTTGCTGTTTTGTTAAAGCAGTGTTGCTGTAGTAAAGCTATACAAGCTACAGTTGTGTTGCTGGGCTTTAAATGTAAAAAAAAAAAGATTTTCTCTTCCTATTTACAGAAATTTCAGTGTCCATTCGGTTCAAATTGGGATGAATGGTAGATGTGTGCACTGCCAGAGCTATATGAGATCACTACCATGCTGCTTTTGTGGGGGTCGGTAAGGGTGTTAAATAATAATAATAATAATAATAATATACATACATATCATACATATATATATATATAGTCAACTCACTTGTTTCATTTCTATAGTCAAGTCAAGTCACCTTTATTTATATAGCGCTTTAAACAAAATACATTGCGTCAAAGCAACTGAGCAACATTCATTAGCAAAACAGTGTTTCAATAATGCAAAATGAGAGTTAAAGGCAGTTCATCATTGAATTTAGTGATGTCATCTCTGTTCAGTTTACAACCCGAATTCCGGAAAAGTTGGGACGTTTTTTAAATTTTAATAAAATGAAAACTAAAGGAATTTCAAATCACATGAGCCAATATTTTATTCACAATAGAACATAGATAATGTAGCAAATGTTTAAACTGAGAAATTTTACACTTTTATCCACTTAATTAGCTCATTTAAAATTTAATGCCTGCTACAGGTCTCAAAAAAGTTGGCACGGGGGCAACAAATGGCTAAAAAAGCAAGCAGTTTTGTAAAGATTCAGCTGGGAGAACATCTAGTGATTAATTACGTTAATTGATATCAGGTCTGTAACATGATTAGCTATAAAAGCTTTGTCTTAGAGAAGCAGAGTCTCTCAGAAGTAAAGATGGGCAGAGGCTCTCCAATCTGTGAAAGACTGCGTAAAAAAATTGTGGAAAACTTTAAAAACAATGTTCCTCAACGTCAAATTGCAAAGGCTTTGCAAATCTCATCATCTACAGTGCATAACATCATCAAAAGATTTAGAGAAACTGGAGAAATCTCTGTGCGTAAGGGACAAGGCCGGAGACCTTTATTGGATGCCCGTGGTCTTCGGGCTCTCAGACGACACTGCATCACTCATCGGCATGATTGTGTCAATGACATTACTAAATGGGCCCAGGAATACTTTCAGAAACCACTGTCGGTAAACACAATCCGCCGTGCCATCAGCAGATGCCAACTAAAGCTCTATCATGCAAAAAGGAAGCCATATGTGAACATGGTCCAGAAGCGCCGTCGTGTCCTGTGGGCCAAGGCTCATTTAAAATGGACTATTTCAAAGTGGAATAGTGTTTTATGGTCAGACGAGTCCAAATTTGACATTCTTGTTGGAGATCATGGACGCCGTGTCCTCCGGGCTAAAGAGGAGGGAGACCTTCCAGCATGTTATCAGCGTTCATTTCAAAAGCCAGCATCTCTGATGGTATGGGGGTGCATAAGTGCATACGGTATGGGCAGCTTGCATGTTTTGGAAGGCTCTGTGAATGCTGAAAGGTATATAAAGGTTTTAGAGCAACATATGCTTCCCTCCAAACAACGTCTATTTCAGGGAAGGCCTTGTTTATTTCAGCAGGACAATGCAAAACCACATACTGCAGCTATAACAACAGCATGGCTTCGTCGTAGAAGAGTCCGGGTGCTAACCTAGCCTGCCTGCAGTCCAGATCTTTCACCTATAGAGAACATTTGGCGCATCATTAAACGAAAAATACGTCAAAGACGACCACGAACTCTTCAGCAGCTGGAAATCTATATAAGGCAAGAATGGGACCAATTCCAACAGCAAAACTCCAGCAACTCATAGCCTCAATGCCCAGACGTCTTGAAACTTTTTTGAAAAGAAAAGGAGATGCTACACCATGGTAAACATGCCCCGTCCCAACTATTTTGAGACCTGTAGCAAAAATCAAAATTGAAATGAGCTCATTTTGTGCATAAAATTGTAAACTTTCTCAGTTTAAACATTTGCTATGTTATCTATGTTCTATTGTGAATAAAATATTGGCTCATGTGATTTGAAAGTCTTTTAGTTTTCATTTTATTAAAATTTAAAAAACGTCCCAACTTTTCCGGAATTCGGGTTGTAAATAGTGTCTGTGCATTTATTTGCAAACAAGTCAACGATATCGCTGTAGATGAAGTGACCCCAACTAAGCAAGCCAGAGGCGACAGCGGCAAGGAACCGAAACTCCATCGGTGACAGAATGAAGAAAAAAACCTTGGGAGAAACCAGTTGTGGGGCCAGTTCTCCTCTGACCAGACGAAACCAGTAGTTCAATTCCAGGCTGCAGCAAAGTCAGATTGTGCAGAAGAATCATCTGTTTCCTGTGGTCTTGTCCTGGTGGTCCTCTGAGACAAGGTCTTTACAGGGGATCGGTATCTGGGGCTCTAGTTGTCCTGGTCTCCGCTGTCTTTCAGGGATGTAGAGGTCCTTTCTAGATGCTGATCCATCTGGTCTGGATACGTACTGGATCCGGGTGACTGCAGTGACCCTCTGATCTGGATACAGACTGGATCTGGTGGCTACGGTGACCTCGGAATAAGAGAGAAACAGACAAATATTAGCGTAGATGCCATTCTTCTAATGATGTAGCAAGTACATAGGGTGTTATGTGAAGTGTTCCCGGTTCCGGTTTACCTAATTAATGCAGCCTAAAAATCCTTTAACGGATTTGGATATTAAAAGCATATTAGTATGTTATGTGTAAGCCAGGTTAAAGAGATGGGTCTTTAATCTCGATTTAAACTGCAAGAGTGTGTCTGCCTCCCGAACAATCTTAGGTAGGTTATTCCAGAGTTTAGGGGCCAAATAGGAAAAGGATCTGCCGCCCGCAGTTTATTTTTATATTTTAGGTATTATCAAATTGCCTGAGTTTTGAGAACGTAGCAGACGTAGAGGATTATAATGTAAAAGGAGCTCATTCAAATACTGAGGTGCTAAAACATTCAGGGCTTTATAAGTAATAAGCAATATTTTAAAATCTATATGATGTTTGATAGGGAGCCAGTGCAGTGTTGACAGGACCGGGCTAATATGGTCATACGTCCTGGTTCTAGTAAGAACTCTTGCTGCTGCATTTTGGACTAGCTGTAGTTTGTTTACTAAGCGTGCAGAACAACCACCCAATAAAGCATTACAATAATCTAACCTTGAGGTCATAAATGCATGGATTAACATTCCTGCATTTGACATTGAGAGCATAGGCCGTAATTTAGATATATTTTTGAGATGGAAAAATGCAGTTTTACAAATGCTAGAAACGTGGCTTTCAAAGGAAAGATTGCGATCAAATAGCAGACCTAGGTTCCTAACTGATGACGAAGAATTGACAGAGCAGCCATCAAGTCTTAGACAGTGTTCTAGGTTATTACTAGCAGAGTTTTTAGGTCCTATAATTAACACCTCTGTTTTTTTTCAGAATTTAGCAGTAAGAAATTACTCGTCATCCAGTTTTTTATATAGACTATGCATTCCTTTAGTTTTTCAAATTGGTGTGTTTCACCGGGCCGCGAAGAAATATAGAGCTGAGTATCATCAGCATAACAGTGAAAGCTAACACCATGTTTCCTGATGATATCTCCCAAGGGTAACATATAAAGCGTGAAGAGTAGCGGCCCTAGTACTGAGCCTTGAGGTACTCCATACTGCACTTGAGATCGATATGATACATCTTCATTCACTGCTACGAACTGATGGCGGTCATATAAGTACGATTTAAACCATGCTAATGCACTTCCATTAATGCCAACAAAGTGTTCAAGTCTATGCAAAAGAATGTTGTGGTCAATTGTGTCAAACGCAGCAATAAGATCCAATAAAACTAATAGAGAGATAAAACCATGATCAGATGATAAGAGCAGATAATTTGTAACTCTAAGGAGAGCAGTCTCAGTACTATGATACGGTCTAAATCCTGACTGGAAATCCTCACATATACCATTTTTATCTAAGAAGGAATATAACTGTGAGGATACCACCTTTTCTAGTATCTTGGACAGAAAAGGGAGATTCGAGATTGGTCTATAATTAACTAGTTCTTTGGGGTCAGGTTGTGGTTTTTTGATGAGAGGCTTAATAACAGCCAGTTTGAAGGTTTTGGGGACATATCCTAATGACAATGAGGAATTAATAATAGTCAGAAGAGGATCTATGACTTCTGGAAGCACCTCTTTCAGGAGCTTAGATGGTATAGGGTCTAACATACATGTTGTTGGTTTAGATGATTTAACAAGTTTATACAATTCTTCCTCTCCTATAGTAGAGAATGAGTGGAACTGTTCCTCAGGGGGTCTATAGTGCACTGTCTGATGCGATACTGTAGCTGACGGCTGAATGGTTGCAATTTTATCTCTAATAGTATCAATTTTAGAAGTAAAGTAGTTCATAAAGTCATTACTGCTGTGATGTTGGGAAATGTCAACACTTGTTGAGGCTTTATTTTTCATTAATTTAGCCACTGTGTTGAATAAATACCTGGGGTTATGTTTGTTTTCTTCTAAAAGAGAAGAAAAGTAATCGGATCTAGCAGTTTTTAATGCTTTTCTGTAGGATAGGTTACTTTCCCGCCAAGCAATACGAAATACCTCTAGCTTTGTTTTCCTCCAGCTGCGCTCCATTTTTCGGGCTGCTCTCTTTAGGGTGCGAGTATGCTCATTATACAATGGTGTCATTGTGGTTTCATTAACCTTCCTTAAGCGTAAAGGAGCAACTGTATTTAAAATGCTAGAAAAAAGAGAGTCCATAGTTTCTGTTAAATCATCAAGTTGTTCTGAGGTTTTGGATATGCTAAGGAATGTGGATACATCAGGAAGATAACTTATAAAGCAGTCTTTTGTGGGTATAGGTATTTAACATTCTAAAAGCTCTATATTCTAAAGATATACTACAGTCTAAAATTATTAGATTAGATTATTAGTTGGTTTTATTATATTGTTGGTATTGAAAGTATTACATACAATAATAATAAAGCAGTGCACTGACATAAAAAAGGTAATTTACTTTTGGCACTTAAGTACTTTTATAAGCAAGTCCTTCTGTACTTTTACTTCAGTAAAAATCTGTCTTTACAACCTCCACTTGTAATGGAGTAATATTCGACCAGCAGTATCTGTACTTTCACCCAAGTAATGGATTTGTGTACTTTGTCCACATTAATTTATTTGGATCCCCATTAGCTATACCCAAAAGCACTGCTAGTCTTCCTGGGGTACACACAACACTTAAAATTCATACATTATTACATACATATAAAAAATATTAAATACATTTTTCACATTCCATGAGCACCAATTTAATCATTTCTTCAACCTTTTAATATATAAATCACCTACTATGAAACTTATTGCTCATTCAAATAATTCTTATGCCTCAACTATCTATAAATACAATAATACAGTGTGCCTTCCAAAATATTTTTTCCATGTTATAATAATTAATGACCTTGGTAAAAAAAGTACATGATTTCACTGCCCTATATAGTACTGTACATCCAAGAGAGTTAGTTTTAGCATTGGGGAGTAAAGATCTACTCTCTGTTGCTCATCTAGTTACATACTCATGTGACTGAACATTGGATTGAACTGGTGACTTTTTACACACTTTTATGCACCTGCACTTGTTGACCCCATTCTGTGCCTTTACCCCAATGTATCCTAAAAGGTGGTGTATATTTAAGCAGCTACAAGAAAATTTGGTAGATTTTGTGATTCTGCTAAATAGGATCCACCAACTGTTAAAATCAGGATACGCGGTAATGCTTAGTCAATGTCTTCGGTGAAAAATGTAACAGTACTACTGCTTGTGTGTTATTAGTTGGATTGTGTTTGTCTGATTAATCAATAAAGAAATCCAGGTAAGAATTTCACACACATTTTGCATGTCACTTTTACAACATTGCTTGGATAGAAAACTGTCAGTCGAGGGTGTACATGTACATTTGGCTGAGTGTTTTAATGACCTGATGTTCCTCCAGAAGAGCTGCCTTATCTGAAGTGTCCTCTGCATACGGTGTTGAAACTCACCCCTGTTGCCTATGGTCAGACTCTCTTAATCTCTTCTGAAATATAGCTTTTAAAATATAGATCAGTTGGATCATAAAATTATCTGTTTTTTCTAATGTATTTGCAGGCTGTGATGTTGAGTCTATTTTCCTGAATGTTGAAGCAGTTAACACACACAGAGACAGACCTGTGGTGAGCACAGTAATACTTTCATACTGTAATGTTTATCAATTAAAGAGCAGTCAATAATTTTACAACAGATCTTCAACAATGCCATTTTCGTTCAGTTCACTTATTAGTACAAAACACAGAATAATAAAGTAACTTTTCCATCTACGTTTAAGAAGTATTTCATCTTATTTACATCTAATTAAAAGTATTTGCCTTTGATGATATAAAAACATTAATCTTTTATTTTGCGACTGTAATGGTTGATTTTAATACATTTGACTCTGACTTAGTACAATTTATCTTAATGGATAATCAGAGAATAATTTGGTATAGCTTTTTTAAAGATATAGATTAAATACAAATGGTTAGAATTTTTTTTCCACAACAGATAACTACAGTTATATTAAATAATAAATAAATACAATAAATACAGACTAAAAACTGTAAATCTAAGAAGTTTTGGGAAATTGCATGAGGGGAAAAAAAGTGTTTTAATGCATAGCAGTCTATGATGGGCAGTATTCAAAATTCAGTATCCTGTGAGTAAAACTGATTAAACATGAATGTATTTTCTGTTTATCCTCTTACTGTATTCATGTTATATGTTTTTAAATTGTTCGTTTTTAGTTTTTAGTCTTAGGGTAAAAAAAGCTATTGACATATGTTGTATCATGGCTGTAGGATTTGCTACCATTCACATACAAAGGAATTAGTGAGGGTCAGATCCTGATGGTGGATTATGGGGCCTTGCTCATTTCTCCAAATCATCCCAGAGGTGGATTACACTTTAGTTATGGGACCAATTATTACTATAAACTGAATGTTAACTATGACTTTTCCCTGAATAAACTCTTAATTTGCTGGTAGGATTTATACATTATACCAATAAACAGCCAATATGCTAGTGATATGCATGCTAAAAAGCAACAAGTTAATAGAGAGAATTGGTCCCTAAACCAAGGTGTTACCAGAGGTGTTTAATGGGGTTCAGGTCTAGTCTTTGAGCAGGCGAATTCTTCTTTCAAATTTTCATTGTCAGCTTGTGCATAAGTACAATTGTGACAAATTAGCATTGCAGTCAGAAACTGGACTATACCTTAACCATTGTTTTCCTTAGAGGCACCACAAACAAGTGATTTACTTGGGCAGATAATTTTGTAAAATCCAAATAAAATGTACAGATCTTTATTAGAAAATGTTTAAATGTTTTTTATGCGTGTTACCATTAGCAACAATCCTTAAACAGTCCTTAAAGGGGTCCTATTATGCTCTTTTACAAAGTCTTGATATTGTTTTGGGGGGTGTACTAGAACAGGCTCTCATACTAGGTTGTTCGAAAAACACATTAATTTTATAAAAATATTTACATAATTAAAACTCCTCTCTCACCAGTCTAGCATGAACAGCTGGAATAATTCCTGTAACAAATGTAGGCCCGCCTTCTGAAATATGAAATGTGCTGTGATTGGTTAGCTGGGTCAGTGTGTGTTGTGATTGGCAGCACTCGGCATCTGGTCGGGAAATGTCATGCCCCTTACCATAGCCGCCTGCTGTTAGCTCCAGTTTAAATATTGGAAAATCAATTCAATTTGAGCCGATTTAAACCCGGATGATTGTAATCACTCTTAAGTTTGTCTGTCTTGGGAAAGCTAGCGTGTCTCCAGCATAGTGATAACACTTGTTTCCTTCTCTAGTGCAGCTCAACCAGGTCTCATCCCATTTGTCAATATTTGTGATATCACAAATCCCGTAAAATATGTAGTCTAAACGATTCGTTTGTTGTAGTTTTTGAAAAGGTATATCTGTTAAATATCTAAATTTGAAATGGACTTTGAGCTTTGCAACTGCAGATCTTTTTTATGCTCATACTGTACAGCAACATTACAGACTAACTTAAGTTGAAAAAGCATAATAGCACCCCTTTAAGACACTTAGTTTACAGTCAAATGAGTTTTTATGTCACAGTTACAATAACTTAGGACAGTAAAGAGACCTTTCTACTGACACTGAAAAACAGCAGAGGAAAGATATTCAGGGTTTCTGCTAACCTGTGTTAACATTCGTTGGTCCTGCTGCAGGGGGCTTGAGAACTGCAGAGCAATAAACTGCAATGTCTGTAATGTAAAGTAAGCCAGGGAAGGACAGCTGGTCATCCTTGTAATGCCAGACCACATGTGACCATATGAACCCCCAGATGTATTTGAGGATAGACAAGTGCTTGGTGAAAGAGTGAAGTAAAATCTCACAGCAACAACTGGCAAATCTTTCTCAGTTCATTAAGTTCAAAGTACATAAAGCCTGGACAAACCACATACTGACTGCTACTTTTGATATTGACTCCCGCTCTGGATCTTTTTATGTTCATTCAGATATTTACAAAAATTCTGATGAAAAAAAGCAGTTGAAATTGGGAAAACATCTATATGTAGAAAATTTTAAATGTAAATAATTCATTATGATTTACAAATTAACCAAACGAATCACACATTAATCACACATAATTTTTTCAAAGTTTGAGTAAATAGTTTATATTCATCATATTGTAATCTTGCATGAACATATAACAATAGTATTTGGCACATCATTATTAGAGAACTTACAAATGCATTTACAAATGTTAATTAAAGCACATTTTATCCTCTCCTTTTTAGCAGCCTCCTGTCTTTGTCTTAGATGTGGGTTTATGTGATACTGATCATCATCTTGTTGTGATGTTTCAGAATGTGGCTGTGGACAGAGATCCAGAGGAGGCTTTACTGACTGTACCAGAACACGACTAGACAATACCACAAGAAATACACCAGTTCAGTTCTCTAAATGATTTCATATATTTGTAGGGCCTTCTGGCCTTGGGAATAATTGTTTAAAATTTGCAGTAATATTAGGGCGAGTGGTGTTATTCACCGTCAACAGTGTGACAGTGTAACTCAGATTTTGTATAAAATTACATAAGTGAACGAGAAATGCCAACTATTTTAGATTCAGTTAATTAGATCTATACATTCATGTCATTATAAAAATGTATTAGTTATGGAAGGTGTATGTGTAAAGTGAAAGATTAGAAGGTCTAATTGTGCATTTGTTATGATGTTCCTGCTTTATGAGCCAAATTACTCTCAGTCCAGAGACATCACCAGATCATATCTCTCAAAACTGCAACTCATTAAAAGTGAAGACAGTAATTTTATGTTGTGTTGTCTTATATGAGTCTAAAGTGTTGTATTTTATATCTGTTAGCTTTTGACAGTCTCAAATATCTGACCGTCTACTGGTACTTGGTTCCAACTGTGAAACTTACAACAGTGGCACCATTTAACCATACAAGGAGCAGTACACAGTACACAAATCTTTCGACGCTATATCCTGTAAAAATGTGTATCTACATCCAAACATGCGTCATTCAAGCCCTTTCTACTCCGGGTGCATTGTTTCTCTCCCTCTCTAAAGATGCTAACGCGCCACATTAAGAGCTGCAGATGACCGTAACAACAGCTGACAACTGCTTGGAAGGAAATATAGAGACCAATACACTATATTTTGTATTAAATCACCTTTGCATCAAATAAAAAAAAAAAAATCTCATATTTTTGAAAGCTGTGAATACGTTCATTGAGTTTTTCTTTTGCTATTTAAGAAAGTAGGAATACAAAAACTAAATGTTGTGGTATTCTCCCATTCACGGTTTCTTGAAGTTAACCCAACTATGATGACTTCCGCTGCTGAGAAACCCGGAAATGTGAAAACAGTCCATATTTTATAAATGATGCCATGGATCTCTTGGAACTTGTATTCATTTATAAACCCTGTGTACACTTCATCAGATTTGATAAGAGTGTTGTGTACGCTTAAATCCAGGCCAACGCTCATATCTCTAAAAACTTTAGTCTTTGATGTGGAAATGTGCTCAGCGTTGTGCCAGGGTCTGATCAGACGTTATTTTCTTGTTGGAGTACTGCAGGTTTATGGAAATGTGAGCTGTTCTAAATTAAAGCATTTGGATGATTACCTGTGATATTTTATGTTAATGACATTAATTAGGAGTCGTTTACAAGGCAGAGAGCTGAAACCATTCATTTGCACGCAAGTTCAAGTTCAATTGTGTTTCATATATTTCACATTTGAGAGAGGCGTGCGTTCATTCTATAAATGATAAATATGCATATTTGCGAGATGATTGTAAGATCAATTTTAGCATGGTTTCTGCACAACATTTTATAAATGAGACCCTAGATATCTGTGTGGAGCACTTGCTGAATTTTAAGGTCATGAATGATTTGTAGCCTCTCTTTGTTACATCCAATGTTGCTGCTGTGTAGAAAGCACGTAGAAATGCATTCCTGAATCAGAGTCTGGGAGAACATTACTGGTATGGCCTAAGATCTGAGCCCCACTGATGTCTGGGCTTTGTGCAGGGGAAGTTCTTCCACACTAGTCTTGAAAATGTATTTCTGTGCACACAGATATTATCATTCCCATGCCTTAGAACCAAAAAAATGATCTGGAGTAGCATTTTTAATTTGTGGCATTGAATTGTCCACACAGAAATGGCCTGAATAGTCAAACTTATAAAATATTAGAGGGTGTCCGCACAATTTTGGCAACATTATCTCTACACTGACTTCTGTAAAATAACACTGTGAACACTGATAACAAAAGAATTGTAAAATAACTTTATTTATAATCAAGAAACATCGTTATTAAAATATTTTACCAGTGTAATTTTTTTGACAAAAGAGCTCCAAAAAATGTTTCATAGGAAAGCATGTTTTTCTTCAACCTCAGTTTAAATAACAGGGTCTATTTAAATATGGCTAATAAACGCACATCCCAAGGTGTTCATGATCTCTAGCTGCTGGTCTCAGCAGCACTGGCCTCTCTGAACTGCTGTGTCCAGCTCTGAGGATCCTGATCAAAAAGCTGTGAGAGAAGAGACACATGCCAACACTTATTACTTACTACAACTTAGATTTTATTCATTGGTGAGGAATTGATGTCCTCAAGTGAAAGGCATTAACCTCATGAATAAATAATGATGGATGTTTAACAGACACTGTAGGGGTCAATCTCATGAACATGTCAGGGCCTACTTTTTCAAACTCCTTAATAGGTCGTTCATCCAGTCTTCACCAAATTGTGCATGAAGCAATTATAGACTACGCTGTCTAAATAATTTTGTGCACTGGTCTGCATGTGTAAAAGAACGATAAACAAGACAGCATGTGCTGAAGTAAACAGAAAAAAAAAAGTGATGTACAAAGTTTTTACAAATGTATGGTGCCAACTCTCAAGTTTAGCTTGTATAGAGCGGTCCCCATAATAAACAGTTAATTGATGTACAGGAATATAAAAGTTGAACGAATTCCTATCTGACCGTTCAGACTGAAGTTGATTTGCCAAACATCAGATCTGTAACAGATTTAGGACCACATATGGAAAATCATAATCAAATGATCAGATTCCACTTGATTTGCTCCGTTCATAACTATTGTCTGCATGAGTCGTTTTTGTTTAGACCCAGATAATTGTTACTTGTGGCTATATTATGAACATGATAACTTTGTTTTGCTCATATATATGAAATAAAAGAAGAGACTACAGACTTTCAAAAGGTATGTACAGGCTAGAAAATAGCTGGATTCTTCGTATAATAATCAAGGATGGGTGTGCTGTGTGGACTTGTAATCAAAGATTTCATCAATGCCTGTTACTGATAGGCTGGTTAATTGTATTGATGAACGCAGCAGAACCAAAACTGCACAAACCTCTCCAACAAACTCCAGTAGCTTGAGCTTGGACACCTCCTTCTCTGCCCGCAGACCCCAGCGAAACTCATACTCCACTGGCTCTGTGTGAGGGATCTTCACATACTCCAAATATCTAAAGAAGACACATGAAAAATGACATTTCTTTGGTAAAAGGAAAAGCAAAGAAAAGAAAAGTAAAACGGTTCAGTGGCCCAAAAAGCATGTCAGGAGTCATCTGATAAAGGACATGAATCTTTCTGTCTTCATTCCATTAGACGCCTTCATTGTCTATGGTGTGATATAAACCACCTGTCCATGGTCTACAGAACAGCAGCTCTGAACACACCAAATCTGCTGGGACTCAAACCCACACCCTCGGAGTACATCAGTTGCTGTTCTTACAGCCTTATCTAATAACTAATATGTTGTAAACCACTGATGAGTATCAATCAAAAGAGCAGGTGCTACACTGCACTGGTTATAGAAAGCCAATCATCTTGTTTCTGAAAGACACTTTTACTTACTTCTGCCGTACAAACTCATCTGTGATCACCTTCTTTACATCACCAAACTCGTCATGCTTTTCCCTGTTTGAATACAGAGGTATCAGAAGTGAACCCCCTCCTCCAGAAAACAACAAAACTTTAATTTAGTTTTTCAAAAGGATCTAATGCACAAACCCTGGATCCACCCGCAGCTTCTTGAGTGTATTCCACACCAGATCTACAGCATTCATGGAAAACACATTAACAAACCATCCACAGAAACTGGTCAGTGATGGCGTAAACATGACTGTGTGAATGGTGCATCACTCACTCTCTTTAATGACACCTCCCTTCATGAAGATGACACTCAGAATGACAAACAGCAGGCCTGTCTTTGGGTTTCCAGGACGCCTGTGTGTAGACAGAAGGAACCTCATTATACCCAAGACAGCAAAACTAGTGCAGAAGTGTGTGAGAGAATCACACAAAAACAATTTCTGATTCATGCATCAGCCCAAAGTTAGTAAGGCAGTCTGTCTATTATCTCCATTTAATTGTAATGGACAGCTTAAGAGATCAGATCTGCTGTGAATCCATTCAAGAAGTACAATGTATTGATGAATGGACAAAATGAAGTACAGAATTACATGAAGTCTTAACTAACACTGAAAAACAAAGTGATCACGGATCTTGTGTGTTACTTACATGCTCACTGGCTCTCCATTAATGGGCTCCAGTTTATTAATCAGGATATAAATGTGATTTTTGGGGTCAATCTCCACCAGCTTTAATCCAAACACCTGCATCAAACACAGAAGTTTACCTCTGTTCAAATTCACATCCCTATGGTAGCCACTGTATGCTCCATCTGTTTGTACCTGATCAAACTTGCGGCAAACTCTGTTTATGATTTCTGAATAGATGGCTTTGTATTCCTTTATCACATGTTTGCCAATGTCTGCAGAAATCAGTCAAAAGAGAGTGAACACAAACACAATGTATTAAATATATATATATATATATATATACAACATAAATATAATTTTCTATGAATAATTATTTAGTTATAAAGCAGTGGAGATCTAATTCATTGACCACAGAAGACAAACCTGCTCTTCGAATGGGTATTTTTTTTTGGTCTTTAATTAAGATGAACTGGACCACCTCAGCCACCTTGGCATAAAAACAGAAAAAAGCAGTTAAAAATCCAGCTCTATGCTGCTCAGTGCTCCTGTAGTCTACACTGAAAACAGAGCGCTCTCTCGCGGCTGGAGACGGTAATGTTTTCTCTTGGTTCTAAATAAATGCGACTTATAGTCCGGTGCGACTTATATGTTTTTTCCCTCATCATGACGTATTTTTGGACTGATGCGACTTATACTGAGGTGCGACTTATAGACCGAAAAATACGGTATTTATTTTTTACCCCCGCAATTTAGCAATTTTGCACAAAATAAAAGCTTTTCAAAACTAATTTCTTGGTTAAACATTGGAGCAGTCTACTTTGAAAAATAAAAACAGTGCATTTAATATTGACAAAATTTTCCACAAATAATGCTTTTTTTCCACTCAAAAACTGATGTACTTAAGCTTAGATTAATGAGGCATACACAAAAACAGTCCTAAATGAAAGAAAAAAAGTTGACAAAAACACTGATAATAATATTAGGTTATAATTTTGCATAAAAACAGATTTATAAGCTATTTTTTGTAGGCCGGTCATTTTTGACCGGGAACACCACAATTGTAACGAGGCTGAATAAAATAAAAAAACGTTTTATGTAAATTAACCATTTTTGTGGTGGAATTAGTTATAACCTGTGTGAACTAAGTCAGTAAATCTGAGTCCAACTGGATAACATTAAGTAATATTTTTGGGTGAGAGAAAATGATCTCCGGGTCAAAATGACCAGAACACAACATAAGGATTAAACACATAAACATAAAACAATATAAGTATAAGAAATACAATTATAAAGCTACACAAACATTTGACCATCTGACTATACATACACTATATCTAGCTGACTATACATTCATATAATCTGAGACAGTACAGGAACTTGTACATAAATACTGCAGAAGAAAATGTGCAAAAGAGATATTTTAGGGGAAGCAGCACAGAGTGCAATATGATTTAGAGTGCAATGCACAAGTAAAACATGTATTATCATATTGAGTCTTTGTTGCAGGGAGTGTTTATAAAAGTGTCTAGTGTAGATAAAGAGAAAAATTACTGAGACTTAGAAAGTATGAAAGACCCCCAGGGGTGTGGCCCATGCCCCCCATCCCTCCATTTATTAGTATGTTTGGTACTGCATCATCAAGAAAGTTTATAATTTGCTTGTGTTCTTAGAGGAACAGTCCTCCCCCAAATAAAAATGTACTAACCTCAAGATGTACATGACTTTATTTTAAAATGTAAAAATGGTCTACGCTGAGCCCCAATTACTGCGTTAAAAGGAGAAAAATCCTGGAAGAAAGAAATCAGCTGAAGAAAGATTTTGAATGGTTTGGGGCTAAGAAAACTGTCACTGTTCTGGAACACAACAGACTAGTTTATAGAGAAGCATAAGGCAATTTTTTTTGTTTGTTTGGGTAGTTACAATAGCAGTGACGAACAATTTCACCAACTAAAATGTTCAGTGTTATTCAAACTCTGTTAAACTACTCAAGTACCCTGTGTATACTACAGCAGGCAGAGCCACACTAGCCCAGATCTGTGATTACCAGACTTTCACACACACAGAGTTTATGACAGCAGAACTGAATGTCACGAATGATTGACAGGTACCTTGCGGTCGAGCTGGTCAGACGTGAAGTGTTCTCGGGCTCGCTGCACCTGTGATGAGGTTATCTGGCTGAAATTAGCATCCTCGTCATCCTCTTCCAGAGATACCTGAGAGCGCTGCAGACACACACACACACACAGACAAACAGACACACACACACACACACACACACAGACAAACAGACAGACAGACACACACACACACACACACAGACACACACACACACACACACATTATCACTAACGCTGTGTTGTTAATGTCTTTGTTAATTTCTAGATGACTTATTAACAAAACATTTTTTTTTTTTTTTTTACGCAAATTTTCGCATAAATACTATTTAATGTATTGATTAAAACTATTTGAATGTATGATCAGCACTTTGAAAAAACCGTCTTGAATTGAAATATTGGTTTCCACTTAACGTTATTTTTCTACATAGATGATCATATACTGCCGTTCTACTTCGGTTTAAATGTGAACGAGTACACTTTAAAAGGTTTTAAAATAACTTAATTACATAATTTAAACATTCATAACTTTGTAAATTTGTTATCCGTGTTTTTCTTACTCTCTTTGTTTTGCTCTGTGAAGCTGTTACCGCTCTCTTCCTCTGGGACATGGTGATCGATCCTTCAGAATTATATACATAAAGAAATAGACACAAATGTGAACAGATAAAATACACGAATCAATTAACGTTCTCTGTCCCTTCGGATGTTACGAACAAAAGACACAAGACTGCATTAACATCAGGACTAGCAGGTTTACTTAAAGATAATGCTTTATCTGACTAAATTATGTAGATTACAACAACAACGATGTAGGGTGAGATGTTTAAAACAGTTTTCACCTGTCGGTGATGTTTAATTCTCGATTTACTGCTCTGTTAGCATGAAAGCGCAGTTTCCCGGTGATTTCTTCTGCTACTTATGAACAGCGCTCCGCCGACAGCTGAGCATCATCACACCGCCCCCTGCTGGACAACTCCCGTCATCACAGCAATGCATCATCTGAAAGCTGAATAAATCAGCTTTCCATTTATGCATGGTTTGTTAGGATCGGGCAATATTTGTCTGAGATACAACTATTTGAAAATCAGGAATCTGAAGGTGAAAAATAAATAAATAAATAAATAAATATTGAGAAAATGTCCTTTAAGTTGTCCAAATTAAGTAATTTGCAATGCATATATAACTAATCGGAAATTTACGAAATTTACGAAAGCGAGAGCACCCCCTAATTTGCAACTGTAAAAATAGGATTCTGGCGAAACAGATTTGCCAATTGCAGTCTACCGGGACTGTGTATTTTTTGGACAATATATCGATGGAATTCTTAACGTCTCCTAATTATTGTAAGAAATAAAGTAAAAAAGAAATCAATAAAAAAATTAATTATATATAATAAGTTTATATAAGTTCTACGCTTTTTTTTGAAGTCGGATTTGGAGTGGGTTCTACATTTTCACAGTCGCTTTTTGCTATATTATACTGTTTCTAAATGAAAAATTCGTATAATTTATTTTCATAAAAAAAAAAAAAAAAAAAAAAAAAGATTCATATAAAAGCAAGCAAGTAAAATGCATCCAGTTTATTAGCAATAGCTAATGGATGTGAATCATACGATCATGCAATTCACATCTATGCCCGTTAGAGGAGGCAACTGGATTGGATGTGTTTCTGCAAGCTCAAGGAAACAGTGGTAAAAGTTAACTCAAAGCAGATGATCGTAAAAGAGAGCGCGCAAACAGCTCCGACGGTTTCTTGAATGGTCAGCACAGATGTGATGATGGATGCAGTAGAGTCAGACAGAAGGGTTTCTCCTCTGAAGAACTTTTTGGCTGGAGGGGTCGGTGGTGTCTGTCTCTTATTCGCTGGACACCCGCTGGACACTATCAAGGTAAAACTTGACCCAAGAGGATAAAGCTGCATAATAATTGTCATGAAAATAAGGATGAATTGACAAGGGTGTAATTCATAATACTCTACTTCTTTTTATCTGCTTTAGCATAATTTTTTTCACTATAAGAAGTAAATAGGAAAATACTTACAAGATCTGAATACATCACAATTATTATGTAACATTAATTATGTTCTGGTTCATGTGACAGAATTGTCTCAGCTGTCAAATATTAACATCATGGACTTAAAAATGTGTGTTGTTTCACAAAGCGTTCAATAATTGATGGCTTTGTATTTTTGTGATGGTTAATGTTTCAAAGACAAATGAAGTTATATGGTCACACATAAGTTTCAGCAATGAGACCTTTCGAGACTATAGTGATATGTTATCTAAAGACATACAGGGAGCAAATGACATAGATAACGGCTGCTTCTTCTGACATAGTGCTTTATCAGTATTTGTTAGACTATGCTTTATCTCACATTGATGTTAAGACACTCCCAAGAGCAAAGTGTCATTGCTGTGAGTTATACCATGTGAATCTCCATGTTTCGACAGGTCCGTCTGCAAACACAGGAATGTGCTGTCTACAGAGGAACATATGACTGCTTACGAAAGACGGTGTCCAAAGAGGTAATAGCTTTTTGAAAGCAAAAGCTCTTAGCACACATAAAGTGTCTATACTACATGAAATAGGTGTCATGGATATCACTTCTGTTACTGTGACAACCCTAGACTCTGTAAAGAGTCCGGGGAGGAGCACATGCATTTAACCCCCCCCCCTAACAGAACGCACTCAAAAAGCCTGGCATCCTCAGAGTTTACCGGCATTAGATTAGTGGACTGGTTTTAAGAGGGCAGTGTTGGGAAGAGAGGGCATGTGTCTGTTTCATTAGATAAACCCAGTGAAAGTTCGCAAACAACACCTTTAATACCCTTTTCTTGACATTTGATACCAAGTTTGAGCAGTTTTGTTCAGTGACTCTCAGCTGGTTTTGCTACAGGATGTTTGTCAGGTTTCAGATTTCAGCTGGGAACCAGGCACAGTACCGAATTTGTTTATCATAATTTAACAAGAAAGGTCTTCAGCTTAAATTATCAGTACATTTATTCCAGTAATAACAACTCTTGGGATAAACCTATTTGGATATGATGAGTGACAGATGAATTTGCCTAAAAATACTTTGAATCAACAACAAAAGATAAAAGAAGTGATTTTAAAAGCATGTTTATTTTGACTTCTTTCTTTCCGCAAAGTTATCATAACAGGCATGTGACTCTGTGGTTGAGAAGCACTGATTTGATTACCATACACTCTTTCTTTCTCTGCCCCACTTTCAATCACCTTTACCCTGTTTTAATGTCTGCAGGGAATATTTGGCCTGTATAAAGGGATGGGTGTCCCGCTAGCCGGGGTTACCCCAATGATGGCTTTGAATTTCTTTGGCTTTGGGCTGGGAAAGGAGCTTCTGCAAAGTGACCCCACCGTACCAATCACGTTAGTACAGGAGAGGGGCGATGAGAAAAAGGGGATGTTTGTGATGTCAGCTCTGCTGAATATGTGTCACATTTAACAGTTTAAATTTATAAGTGTATAGTCTCAACAAAAACTAGCGGCTGTTTTTATGTTTATGTTAACAGCAGCTTGTTCATATAGTTTTTAGTTTTATATTCTGTATGTGGATAAATGCTGTATAGACAAAATATTTTGATGCTTCTCTTTTCTGCTTCTCCTTTTTATGACTTGATTTGACCCTCTGTCAGGAACACGCAGATCTACTTGGCAGGGATGCTGGCAGGAGTATTCACCACTGTGATCGTGGCCCCGGGCGAGAGAATCAAGTGTTTACTTCAGGCAGGGCAAACACACTACTGTCATAAATACACCTGTGTCCATAGACACCATTCACATGGCCAAACAAGACTCGGGAATAAAAAAGATACTTAAATTAAGAAAAAACAACAAACAAAAGAACACATTTTTAAACAATTATCACATTACCATAGCCACATTGTATTAGCTCACTTGTATGGAAGCATATGGGTAGCAATATTCAATTTGCAATGTAATGTGCAAAGTGACAGTGCAATATGTAAAATGGCAATGCATTTCTGTATTTACATTTACATTTTCCAATACATTTTTGCAACGTTTGGTGCAAAATGAAAATTAAAATTAAATTACATAATTTTCATTTGCCATTTCACACACTAGTTTTAATATGTAAAATGAAAACTAATTTTAATGCTTTATAAGTTGCAAAATTAAAATGAAAATGTATTACAGAAATTATTAGATATGTATAAAATGTTCTAGCAAAAACTGGCAAAATTATCATTCAAATGCTATTTTTCTTAAATGTATTAATACTCACAGTCAAGACACTTACGATTGCATTTTCATTCAGTGTCCCGCAATGAATGTAGCAAAATTCAATGTGCACATTGAAAATGCATTCTGAGCCGATCATGTCTCCGCCCCCTCCCGCCACGTCAATCACTGCGTGAGCAAGGCGGGGCTTGCAGAAGGTCAGAGACTCAAATCTCAAGAAGAGGATTCAAGTGAGAGAACATGGACAAGACCGTTGGTCCGTGTACGTTTTGATCATTTCGGTTTATGGCTTCAATATTTCATTCGCACTTGTGGGCGGAGCTGAAACGCTGCTTTCATCTGATTGGTCGAATCGCTCCACTTTCAACTCGGTCTTTTCATTCTTTCAGGCAGAATAAGAGTCAGTGCGAGTGAAGCACTGTAATGTCTGAAACCACGCTCACTGTTAATTAGCATAATATTTGAATCAGATGTAGCTGGGCACTTAATTCGTGCTGCTGAGACCTGCAAATTATTTCTACGTTGTAGTATTGTATGAATATTGTCCCACTGATAAATACAGTGCAAATAGTTCTGTCTCCTTGGACAACAGTGAAGTGGAAATAAAAATCAATAATAGACTGATCAGTTCCATGTCTGTAACATTTACCACTCTCATCTTTTAAGTCATAAGGCACTAGGTATGTGTGTGTGACATTAATAAATAATTGTGAAAATTAATATAGTTACATTTCTTAAATAAATTAGTAATATTCGTTTTATTACATACTAAATTGAATGATGTTTCTCTTTTTAGTCTTCTTTGTTGGGCTTGAGAAAGACAACATATATTTACCATATTTTCCGGACTATAAGTCACACTTCTTTTCATAGTTTGGCTGGTCCTGCTTCTTACAGTCAGGTGCGACTTATTTATCAAAATGAATTCGACATGAACCAAGAGAAATGAACCAAGATCTACAGCGTACAGCCGTGAGAGGGCGCTCTGTGCTGCTCAGTGCTCCTGTAGCCTACACTGAAAACATAGAGCGCCTTCTCGCGGCTGTAGACGGTAATGTTTTCTCTTGGTTTTGAATAAATGCGACTTAGTCCAGTGCGATTTATATATGTATATATGCATATATACATATATGCAATATGCAACTTATAGTCCGAAAAATACTGGTAACATTATTATTATTATTTATTATGAGAGTAATTGACACAGACTAGAACTTTAATGTTTCACCAAATTCAGCTCAGATCTTCAGACTCGTTTGACTCGTATTGCTGTATAACTGGCCAGACTTACCTTCCCAAAAAATCCTATTTAAATTTAACTACATTTATTTCCACTTCACTGTTATCCAAGGAGACAGAACTATTTGCACTGTATTTATCAGTGCACAATATTCATACAATACTACAACCTAGAAATAATTTGCAGGTCTCAGCAGCACGAATTATGTGCCCAGCTACATCTGATTCAAATATTATGCTAATTAACAGTGAGCGTGGTTTCAGACATTACACGTGATCGGCTCGGAATGCATTTTCAATGTGCACATGGAATTTTGCTACATTCATTGCAGGGCATTGAATTAAAATGCAATCGTAAGTGTCTTGACTGTGAGTGTTAATGCAATTAAGAAAAATAGCATTTGAATAATAATTTTGCCAACAGTTTTTGCTTGAACATTTTATACATATCTAATAATTTCTGTAATACATTTTAATTTTAATTTTGCAACTTATAAAGCATTAAAATTAGTATTCATTTTACATATTAAAACTAGTGTGTGAAATGGCAAATGAAAATTATGTAATTTAATTTTCATTTTCATTTTGCACCAAACGTTGCACAAATGTATTGGAAAATGTAAATGTAAATACAGAAATGCATTGCCATTTTACATATTGCACTGTCACTTTGCATATTACATTCCAACTATTACATATTACATGTTCATTCACCCCCCCCCCCCCCCATTAAAACGCTATTTGAATAGGCCTGGAGGAACGATAACACCCACTGCTATGATTGGCTAATAGTTGTGTTAGATTTACAGTGTGCATCCTTCATAGATGAATGCTGCTGTAATTTAGGTAAAAAACGATATGTAAAACAGACAAAACAATAGTGATCACATAAAAAAAAGTTACTCACACTTGTGTGTTGTGACATAACTGTCGAATCCAATAGAGTCGGCACAGCATCGTCTTTTAGTTTCAATCTTTCTGAAAATCCTGCATCAAATTTTGCTTTGTTTGTAAACGAATCCATGGTAAAATGAAGTGAACAAAGGACCAAGTTCTTACTGTCATGGTCTGGATCGTGAAAAATCTGGATAATTAAAAATAAAGTCCACTCTTTCCTAATGTTAGGATCAGAGGGAAGGCAATGCTAAATTGTGTTTTTCCACATCCTGGCACAGCACAGCATCATGTTGTGTTCGCAGCCTATTTATTGTTTGGTTTCTGTGCAGAGCAGAGGATCATTCTTCATACATCACTAACTCAGTAAACTGGATTTGACTGTTGACAATTTGGCATGATCATGGATTATATGGTTCTTTAAAGCTGATCCTGGACTTGCTGTCATAGCAACAGGTCCGTAATCTTAAACCTGCTTGAGAGCATCTCATTTCATGTAAACAGGATTAGATTGCATCTTTTTAAGTGGAACTGTTATTTAAAATCTGTCCCAGCCACTGCTACTTCATTACAAGAGTACCCTACTAATCCAGGGACAATAATTTAGAATAATATGAATAAAAAAAAATGTATTTAAAAATAATATTGTTATGTTGTGTTATCTATGGGTTACTATAGACACAGACAGTTTTACTTGGTGAATGATTTATTTGTCATAAAATTTATAATTGTATTAGAGTCTTACACACATGCTATACAAATCATGTAGAGTGCATTAATTTGAGTGGTGACAAATATTATTGGAGTGGCTTGATGGAGCGCAGGAGATGCAGATGACTTGATCTTGACCCTTAAGGAACTTTTACTTTGCTTTGAAGATAAAATGTAATGAATTTCTAATTACAACATTGAAATAAAAATGTAACAGCTGTACAAATACTAGAAATCGTGAATCATGTAATAATATGTTTCCTTATAAAAGTCCAGAAATTTCAGGTGTCTTTTTTAATTGTATGACATCATTATATTGCTGTCTTGCCGCCAGCCAATCGCTGCATTGCTGATCGTGCTTTTGAGTATCAATAATCTGTACCTAATGGGGAACATGAGAATGAGCAGTAATCTTAGACAATTTAATCCAGGTATTTTAATAAAATCCACAAATTAGTATGAAGAACCAAACTAGCTAGAGATCAGTTATCACGATCAGAAGATCTGGCATCTTTCAAATCATCTCAGATGTATTAAGCGATGTATGGAGAACGGGCCCCTGGGTTTGCCTCTCTGATCATTTACACATGTGTGAATCGGTGGTCGGGGCTAAACAGGCAGTTATCTGGAATCGGTGGGCGGGGCTAAACAGCAGCGATGTAGAATCAGTGGGCGGGGCTAAACAGGCAGTGATGTAGAATCGGTGGTCGGGGCTAAACAGGCAGTTATCTAGAATTGGTGGGCGGGGCTAAACAGCAGCGATGTAGAATCGGTGGGCGGGGCTAAACAGGCAGTGATGTAGAATCGGTGGGCGGTGCTAAACAGGCAGTGATGTAGAATCGGTGGGCGGAGCTAAACAGGCAGTGATGTAGAATCGGTGGGTGGTGCTAAACAGGCAGTGATGTAGAATCGGTGGGCGGGGCTAAACAGCAGTGATGCAGAATCGGTGGGCGGTGCTAAACAGGCAGTGATGTAGAATCGGTGGGCGGTGCTAAACAGGCAGTGATGTAGGTGTTGATCTTCTGTGGAGGCGGTGCTTATCCACACTTTTACATCATAGAACAGTCTTGGCAGATTGGTTTAAATCTAAGCTGTTTTTAGACTAATGAGAAAGTAACAAGTTCTGAAATTTACAGGATGTTTTTTATAGTACAATGACCTCTTATTTGTCAAAAGATCAAGGGATTTATGATTTCTCAGGTTATGACCCCTATAATCATGTAAAATCCTGTAATGTTATGATTTTTGTTTATTGACATATGCATATGTAATGTAGAATCGGTGGGCGGGGCTAAACAGCAGTGATGTAGAATCGGTGGGCGGTGCTAAACAGGCAGTGATGTAGAATCGGTGGGTGGTGCTAAACAGGCAGTGATGTAGAATCGGTGGTTGGTGCTAAACAGGCAGTGATGTAGAATCGGTGGGCGGAGCTAAACAGGCAGTGATGTAGAATCGGTGGGCGGAGCTAAACAGGCAGGGATGTAGAATCGGTGGGTGGTGCTAAACAGGCAGTAATGTAGAATCGGTGGGTGGTGCTAAACAGGCAGTGATGTAGAATCGGTGGGCGGAGCTAAACAGACAGTGATGTAGAATCGGTGGGCGGTGCTAAACAGGCAGTTATCTAGAATCGGTGGGCGGGGCTAAACAGCAGCGATGTAGAATCGGTCGGTGGTGCTAAACAGGCAGTGATGTAGAATCGGTGGGCGGTGCTAAACAGGCAGTGATGTAGAATCGGTGGGCGGTGCTAAACAGGCAGTGATGTAGAATCGGTGGGCGGGGCTAAACAGACAGTTATCTAGAATCGGTGAGCGGGGCTAAACAGCAGCGATGTAGGTGTTGATCTTCTGTGGAGGCGGTGCTTATCCACACTTTTACATCATAGAACAGTCTTGGCAGATTGGTTTAAATCTAAGCTGTTTTTAGACTAATGAGAAAGTAACAAGTTCTGAAATTTACAGGATGTTTTTTATAGTACAATGACCTCTTATTTGTCAAAAGATCAAGGGATTTATGATTTCTCAGGTTATGACCCCTATAATCATGTAAAATCCTGTAATGTTATGATTTTTGTTTATTGACATATGCATATGTGTTTTAGATCCAGTCCTCGGCCAGTCAGCTTAAGTACACTGGACCAGTGGATTGTGCACTAAAACTTTATAAGGAACAGGGAATTCGCAGTGTCTACAAGGGCACTGTTCTTACCCTAATCAGAGGTGTGTGTGTATATGTGTGTGATATTTTAAATAGGTGATCTTGTGAAATATGTGTGTCATGATATATTCCCTGACATGTAAACTAATAATAATGGGTGGCCTTTATGGATGCATCTTTTTTTCTTTTTCTTTTAGATGTGCCTTCAAATGGTGTATACTTTCTAACATATGAATACTTAAAAAAGTTTCTGACCCCAGAAGGAGAGTGGTGAGAGTCACTACTTTGTTGATCTAGCTATAAACACTATCAGGATTTAGAGCTAATGTTCATTTCACTTTTTTAAAGTGTTCATCACCTCAGCACATCCAGAGTTCTTCTTGCAGGTGGGATTGCTGGCATGTTAAACTGGCTGATTGCTCTGCCTGCAGATGTGCTTAAATCAAACTACCAAACAGGTACACCACACAAATTCTCATCTAAGTATTGTCTTACCAAAAAAGTATTATCGTATATTTAAAAATAAATATGAGTAAGTATCATATATGCCAAACACACTGTATAGTGTAGATATACCTCCTTTTCTATATTTACGGGCATGGCATAAACACAAGAATAACACGTTAGCTTCACAGAATTTACACGAATGTGTTCTGAACACTGATTTTCATCTACTTCCTCAGTAAAGTATAATGCGTTTTTCTGTGTCATTTACTAACATATGCACTCTTGGTAAATTTGAACAAATAGTCTTAGGAAAAATGTCTTTACTGTTTATCTTATTGGGCTTTTCATTTAAAATGCACTTTTTTAAAAATACAAAACACATATTTTTTTAAATATACTGTATGTGTGCCATAATTATTGGTCACCAAAACCAATTTTTTTTCTAAAAAATAAATAAATAAATAAAATAAAAAATAAACATAAAAAAGCTTTGTTTTGCGATGGCAATGGTTCCAAAGAAAAATCCCAGTAATGTTTTGCAAACTTCTAGTGCTTTTGCTGTATAGTGACATCAAAGGCCTAATTATGCAACCCTCTCAAATAAGTTTATGGTTATGTAGGTGGTGTCTGATTGAAGTGATGGATAATTTTTCATGGATTAATCACTTTTAAATTTATGTTGCAACCATTATCTTGCAGAATAGCCTTTTCCTTATTTGTGTGGCTCAATATCTAATGTCACTCATTGCTGTATTCTCATGTCTTTCCCATGAGAATACGAATTTGCACTTTATAGACGGTTTCAACGGCAACAACATAAACAAACGTTACTGCGCATGCACGCTTTTGTAGCCCTTACTCCCGGTAGACTTTCAAATAGAATCAATAATAACAGCAAAGTCTCTGTAGAGGAGATATTTTTTTGATAACAAACAAAATATGTTTGCTGCGTAAATCAGGCGGACTTAATGAAAATGCAAATTCATTCTTTGCCAAATATTTGTATTTTAAATTATTTTTACTTCAATTAATGGTTTTAACATTTTTTTTTCACAGTTTGTTTTGTTCGCAATTACCAATCATGCACTTTTGTTCACAATTACCAAGTGCTGCACTTAATACCAAAAGCATGTAGCAGTTGTAGTAGTCTGTGATTAACAGAAAATGCAGACAATGCTCTGTCTTCTGTCCTGCAGCCACTGACAAGCGTTACCGGGGTTTGAGAGATGTGTTAAAAACACTGTTACGGGAGGAAGGAGCCCATGCTCTCTACAAAGGCTTGAGTGCAGTCATGTTACGAGCATTTCCTGCTAATGCGGTGAGAAAACATACTTGTGCTACCAATACATTTTTCAATTTCAGCACTTAATTTGCCTGTTGTCATGAAAATGTTTATTACAGAGTTCTAGTAGAAGTTGTAAAGTAAATGGCCACTTTATTAGTTACACCTGTTCAATTGCTTGGTAACACAAATGGCTAATTAGACAAACACATGGCAACAACTCAGTGCATTTAGGCATCTAGATGTGGTGAAGACAACTTGCTGAAGTTCAAACCGAGCATCAGAATGGGGAAGAAAGGGGATTTAAGTGACTTCGAACGTGGAATGGCTGTTGGTGCCAGACGGCGCCACATTTAAGGAGTTGAGCAGTGCTACGTACCTGGCCCTGCATGCTACTAAGGCCACTGCCTAGGCTATTGGGCATTCGATGGCCAGCTTGGTGGTGGCCAGCATGCCTGGTGGCACGGTCGACACATGATCAAGGTGAGCCAGGAGTGCAGTTCAACCCTGGCCCCTTGGAAGAACCCCAGCTGGTACAGGCAGTGGGCAGCTGTGGGGATAGTTGGTGGGCGGAAAGTCATCTCCACAGGTGCTTCCAAGGCGGGCTGGGGAGCCCTGTGCGAAGGCCATCCGACCTTTGTCATCTGGACGAGTACAGAAAGCAAGCTCCATATCAACCGCCTGGAAATGGTGGCTGTATGTCGAGCTCTCTACGCCAGTGGTTCCCAACCTTTTTCACCTCGTGGCCCACACAACCAAACACATATGTTTGCGCGGCCCACTGCAAAAAAATTATCTGACCCCGCTATTGTTGGGTTAATAACTTAGTACTCAGAAGCTAGATTGTTAACCTAAGTTTTCATTGAATGAACTGGCAATGAGCAGAAAATAACTCAGGCTGGCACAGCTCAGCAAAATGGGGAAACCAAATCCAGGTAGAACTCGGCAGCGGGTAGACAATCAGCGGAGCAAGCAGTCAGGAGGGAGCAATCAGTGAGCTTGAACAGTGAAAGCATAGTTACAGTTTAATATTTATTTTTTGTTATTTAATTATATATATGAAATTATGTTATAACTTAGGGCCCACCTGCAATACCATTGCGACCCACAGGTTGAAAACCACTGCTCTACGCTTTCTGACCACTCCTGGAAGGGAACCTGTCCTTCATAAATCACCAAGGCGGGCTCTCCTCAAAACCCCTATTCACTCTAGTGAAAAGCATCCTAGAGTGGGGCCAGCACCACCTGCTTAGCGCATATGAAGGGCGTATGGAACACAGGGGTGGACATGTTGTCCCGGGACAATTTCTCTTTGGAGGAGTTGAACATCCCCAGACTGTTCAAAGGATTTGAAACATCTTTGGGAGGGGAGAGGTCGACCACTTTGCCTTTGAAGACAATTCTCATTCAATCTATTTTTCAAAAGTCAAGGATGCTTTTGCCCATGACTGGCCCAGTCTCCTCCTTTCTGATGTCCCCCCCCAATCGCTCTGTTCCCTCTTCATCAGACAAATCAGGGAGGATGCCCACAAGGTCCTCCTGGTAGCCCCTCTGTGGAGGACCCAACCATGGTTCCCGGACCTATCGTAGTTGTTGCTAGCAGAGCCATGGCCGATCCCCTTGAGACGGGACCTCCTCTCTCAAGCGAACGGAACGATATGCCACCCCAGACCCAAGCTGTGGTCTCTTCATGCATGGCCTCTCGACGGGAGTCAGTAAACCTCCCAGAGAATGTCATGAATACCATATTGGGGGCTAGAGCTCTGTCGACAAGCTGCCTCTATAGCCTTAAATTGTCGGTTTTCACTGCCTAGTACACAACCCGGGGTGAAGATCCTTGACATATTTCAGATATTTTCCTTCCTCCAAGACTTAAAATATTTTACTTCCTCCAAGGTCTCGAAGCCTAGGCTATCCAGATGGATAGTGGGTGCAATAGCTCTCGCCTACTCATCCTCCGGGCTCCAATGTCTGATAGGGGCTAGAGCACACTCCACAAAGGGCATGGCCTCCTCGTGTGTCTATGCACAAGATGGCGCCGGTGAGCTTTGACGAAGCGAGTGTGTACTTACTTCCGGTCTTGCGATGCTCGCATTTACTGTAAGGGTAACATACATACGAAACTTGGCTAGATGGATGTCATTAATGTTTTCAAATTAAACAGCGGATAGTGGTATATCAAAGACATGACAAAACATCCTCCCTACGTTGTTGCATACCTCTGTGTGGAAATTCATCAAGCTACAATGTGGAGATTGCTTTATTCTTTTGTTAATTATGCGGATCAGCATCAGTGGTTAATCAGTACACAGGGATCTTTTGATTCAAACACAAAACATTTAAATGTGCAACACTTTACATTTTTTGGAGAGCTGATTTTGTTCTGACTGTTATCTTTACGATCGTTTCCGACTCTCAACCGAGACAGAGATTTCTGATAAATCATGTAAGTTTTATTAACTGTATTTGATAACATAATTTATAACTGTGACTGTACATTTAAACATAATGCAATTATGGTAGGTTTGCATTAATTAAAAGATCAGTGTTTGCATTTGTGTGTTTTTATCAATATCTGTTTTGTGACAGATCTGCAGCATAAATCATTATCTGTCTATAAGCAGCGCATGTATATTTTTATGATTTATTTTGCATTATTATCAGACAAAACAAATATTAAAAATTAGTCATATTAGTTGTATAATTTTACAGCACTTTTTTTTTCATTTAAAAAAATATGTTTGATATGAGTTTAACTGTGTAAAATATTAAAATATGTTGTGAAAATAATGATGAAACAAACTATATGCACGATTGAGAAGAGGACATTTATGAAGATAAATCGCAGCCCACACACCACACACGAGTACACACCATGAGTTCAACTTTATTTTTGTGAACAGTAGGGATTAACATTAGTGTATTTCATTCACTCACAAACATACGCAAGTTTCAAATGCACTGGCTCAGTTAACATTTATAGTAATAATAGCAGTTTGGCTCCTATTTGCATTTGAAGCGATATTATAAATCCTGTAAGCATATAGAAGGTAATATTTGGATTTCTCCGGTTCTCTGCACTGGCGTTTAGCACAACAGGAAATATCTATGCAAACACTCGCAAGACCGGAAATCCAAGATGCGAGGATAAGCAAACTAGCCCATTGGCGTGACTATTGCAGAAATCTGTGCGGCAGCCGGCTGGGCCTCGCTGTCCACATTTGTCAGGTTCTACAATCTGCATATTCCTGCACTGCAAAGGCAGGTCTTGTCAGCATAAGCCTGCCATCTTGGTCGGTTTGAGCTTGTTGTCCAGCCTAGGATTGCTTCCTGGTCCTTGGTGTAAGTTTAAGTCCCCTACACCTTCTCAGGCCCCTTGGCGCCTGAACTGTAGGAGGCCAGCAAGATGACTGATGTAACTACATCCCCGGTTGGTCTGGCATACTTTACGTATTCATTACAAGCCCATCTCACGCAGTCCGAGTGTAGTATCGAAAGGGAACGTGTTGTACGCAGGGACACCTCATGTTGTCACTTCAGTTTAATTAAATCAGTTTACGTGGGTGAGACACCTGCTTATAAAGCAAAATGCCCTGCCTCTTTTGGCGGGCGCACTCACCATAGGCTCGCGCTGCCATTGGTTCATTTCTATCATACTCCAAGAACCAATGGTCTTGCAGTTTCACTGCGTGATTGAAAAAGACTTTATAAATTGGAGAAAATTACTTTTTCCCCATAGTGTCTAAGCCTGAATGGCTTACAACGCAGTACTCGTTCCATATCTAAGCTTAACATTAGTAACCGAGTACGTTTATGGCCCAGTGTCTTTCATGTGAGACAGTTTATCACTGTATTTGTAATAGCCAATTCAAGTCAGCTTTATTTGACTCATAAATTCTTATGAACTGACAATATATGGACTCGAGAGCTCCATTTGCCTTTTCAGCTATTGAGTGGTTATATCATATCATAATAGTTATATTATTTCATATATATATATATATATATATTTGCTCTTTTACGATAGGTTTGCCATAAAATGACAGCTGAATCAGTGAAAAATGTTCACTGGATATTTATAAGGGCTGGCACTAGAGCTGTCGATTTAATGCGTTCATTTGCAGAAGTTAATAAGGCATGAACATGATGCAGAACTATGAAAGGCTGCATGGTGTAGCCTATGAAAATGCAGTTACATGCACCCAAAATTCAAGATACACTCAAAAAAATATTTACCGGGTAGGCCTAATTCTTAAGATTTATGTATTTCAATTGCATATAAAAGTTCCGTCCATTTTGATTACATATTTTTAACCTAAACAAACTAATAAACTTTATGTGATGCAAATTGGCCGTTTATTAATGCTTAAAAGGATTTGGCTATATATGAGCTAGCAAGACATACTACAGTGTTCATACACTTGTGTGCAACAACAAAAAATAAAAAGTGCCTTCATATTTACATGCACATTAAGATTAAACCCTATTTTCCAAATTTTTTGCCACAATCAACCATTCTGCAGAAATATTTTTTTTTTATTTTTTTTTACAACAACAACAACAACAACAAGCATCTGCACTTTCACAGTTCTGCAGGTAAACAAAGTGAATGAATATTGTTCCAATGCCGGTCACAGTGTCATATTCAGAAATTTTAAGGATACATTGTTTACAAACTTAGAAATTTTGGATATGTAGACTCATTCAAATGTACACTGCCTGGTCAAAAAAAGAAAAGAAAAAAAAAATCACTATTTGGATTTAAATAAGCAAATATTGAAGAATCTTGATTAATTATTGCAGTGATTTTTATGTTTCCGTCTTGTTGTATGTTTGGCAATTATTCTTTTAGCCTAAACTGATGCAGTGTGTAGCTTTCCATTTCTTAAACAACCATGTCAGAGGATGTACCAATGTACACATTCCACCATGACAACAACAAAATTCATTAGGCTCAATTTGTGAAATAGTGCTTCAGTGAGCACGAGGAATCATTTTCATGTATGAAATGATCACCAGTCCCGAGCTGAACTCTACTGAATGTCTTGAGGATGTGCTGGAGTCCACTTTACTTGTGCTGGAGTGGCTAAACTCTCCCATTGTCAATACAAGATCCAGGCCAAAAAAAGCAACTCTTGATGGAAATAAATGTTGTGATGTTGCATAATGTTATTTAAACAATGCCACAACAAAGCACAATGTTATGACAGCTATAGGTGGTCCAATGAAATGTAAGAGTGCGCAACTTCTTTTGGGCAGGCTATGTAAAGGGAGAAGAGAATTGATGGGACTGGACACAGCCAATCTTAAAAACATAAGCACTACTGTTGTTCCAGGATTATTTTGTCATGTACAGGTGACATTGACATTGAAATACTGACAATTCTAAATTGTTAAAATTAAATATTGTCTTACAAGTTTGCATTTTTTTAATAGGTCAATGATGCATTTTCCATTCTACATTTTGATATTCAATGGATTCTGAATGTGAAAATGAGAGTTCATATGTTTTGAAATGCTATTTTCTTAATGGTGTAACTCTCTCTGTTTTTCCTGCTTGCAGGCTTGTTTTCTAGGCTTTGAGGTTGCACTAAAGTGCTTAAACTACATTGCTCCAGACTGGTGATTTCACACTTACCGATGAGGGCTACTACACAACTGATATTTAAATACTTTTATATATATATATATATATATATATATATATATATATATATATATATATATATATATATATAGCATTGTTTTACAGCCTTTTTAGTGTCATTTTATACATTTTTCATTTGTATGTCTTTTCCTTTCCCTTTAATTTGGAACAGATGACAGAATTCTGTGCCTTATCCACAGCAAGTTTACAGTAACGTGTTACTTTTGAATGATCCTCTCTTACATGTGTCTCTTATTTGTTATCTTATGCTAATTATTTTCAATTTAATGATTATAATAATACAAATATAAAAACTTACAACATGTCAGTTTAAATTTGAAATGTATTGGATTCGCATTAAAACCATGTTTTTAAAATTGTCATAAAAAGGTAGAAGAAAAAATCATGCATTAAATCTCATGTGAGATTATTTTCTTCTTCTGTGTATAAAAATAATTATAGTAATTGTAGAGCAATTACTATGTGTGCAAATCACAATCTCTGTGTCGTACTGTATATATAGCGGGTTACCTTTACAACAGGTCACTTGCATCTCTATGTAAACTGTATGATAACAAAATTATTAAAAATGAAAAACTAATATTACTCTGATGTAAGTATTCAGACTCTTTATTATTTTGGGTGCAATGCTTCAAGCTTTGCACACCTGGAGTTCTGAATAAAAAACAATGACTTTATGGTTTTATAACCCCTTTGGTATGGTCTAGATGGGGGGACATTTACAAAAGCAACAGATTTAAGAATCATTGTAATAGATCATTTAGAATAAGGAGTTAAATAATGGAATAAAGATGGAATAAAGAGTTGAACAATGAAAATCAATAACAGATCGTAGAATACTTTAGAATAAGGAGTTGGTTTGCCAGTGGATGTTAAACATCTTTTTTCCCCCGATGCCACTTTTGTTACTGCAAACCCTGAAGGTATAATGTGAGTGAGTTTATGGTGACAGTGTTCTGTGTTCTCGTTTTTAACATAATTCACAGTTTTCTAATGGTTTTGTATAATTATTAATTACGTGCTGTTATTGTCATTAAGATTAAGTATTTCAACTTTGTTGAGCAAACCCTAAACATAGTCCAATCTCAGCAAAATTTGGTTTGTTTCAATTTCTCATTTAGGAGAGTTGACTGGGAGGGTGAGAGCAGAAGAATTCAAAAGTCCAAAAATAAGGGCCACACACTAGTTTTATGTTTTATTGGGACATTTCATAGTCGTAATGTGATTTTACAATTACAATTTTCTTTACAATTAATTAAGAACGCGGCAGGAAGATTAATTTTTTATGAGCCAAAAAGAATACACGTCACACCTCTGTTTATCAATTTGCACTGGCTTCCAGTAGCTGCTCGTATAAAATTCAAGGCATTGATGTTTGCCTACAAAACCACCACTGGCTCTGCACCCATTTACCTAAATTTGTTACTTCAGACTTAAGTGCCCTCTAGAAGCTTGTGTTCTCCAAGTGAACGTCGCTTGATTGTGCCATCCCAAAGAAGCACAAAGTCACTTTTACGGACTTTTAAATTAAATGTTCCCTCCTGGTGGAATGACCTCCCCAACTCAATCCGGGCAGCTGATTGAGTCCTTAGCCATCTTCTCGATCTCATCTCATTCTCATCTCTTCCATCTTTATTTGACCCTCTAACTTTAACACTCACTATTCTAATTCTATTTTTTTTTTTTTTAAATCTAACTACCTTTCTAATCTTTTTATATTCTATTTTCTTTTCATTAATTATGCAATTGTGTGTGTGTGTGTATATATGTATGTGTGTGTGTGTGTGTATGTATGTATGTGTGTGTGTGTGTGTGTATGTGTGTGTGTGTGCGTGTGTGTGTGCGTTTGCTAAATGAATAAATGTAAACGTAATGTTTTTTCTACTGTCCATGTATTATCTGTATTATTTACCGGATCCCAGCAGACATTCCTTCACAGAAATCAAGAAGACAATTGTGGTTGCATGCAATACTGCGTACAGACTGGACGGAGATGATCATAAATAATATGATGTATGCTCGTGTTTGCAGTGCACACTTCATATCAGGTCTATGCAATTGAACTGGTGTGTTGGTTTTATCCAGTAAATCAGCAAGTTTCTGTTTTATAGGTGAAAAGTCGCCAACCTTCAGCGCACTAGCTAGTTTAAATGTTAAACAAACATACAGCGATAGATGTGTGTGCCATCCTTTGAATGGTCTCTTAAAATAATACACATTGCTAATCATAGTTAGCCCAGCGATAGGTTACATTAGAAAATAAGCCTTGACAAAATTCCCCAAACCACCCAAAAGTAATTAATATGGCCGTATGGCATACGGGTCAATTTTGTTGGAAAAATAAAAAAAAATTGGAGATAGAAAATGGTACACTTTAAACTCTGTTGAATAATGGCTTGAATCATTGTAAAACATATAATGCTTTAATGACACATTTTTAAGAAGATCTGTTTAACAGGATTTAGAGTTTTTTTTTTTTAAATCTTTTTTTATTATCCGATAAAAATGGTCCAGACTCCAGCCCAGTAGGTGGCGGGAATGCACCTATCGTTTGTTTGCCAACCGCCATAAAACACCAAAAGAAGAAGAAGAAGAAGAAGAACCATGACGACTAAAAAACTACAGCTCCCATGAGCGCTCGCGATGGTATAGTACTTCCGGTGCAGCTGCATCTCTGCGCCCATCGGCTGACGGGACGGAAGGTGGGAGGGTTACATTTTCTCAATTATACTTTTTTTTACAATGGATCAAATTCACATTACAATTTAACGTTGCTATTACAGCATAGCGGAGTACAATTAACTACGTCCATAAGTAAATTTAGTCATGTACAATTACCCTGTTTTCATAAGTTCAAGTTTAAAATCAGGAAGTTTCTCATTGTTTGACTGAGCATTCAGCAGATTTTAAGCGTCGTGTTTGTTTTTTATCAGTGTTTTGTGTTTTCACACATCACACTATTTCTCAAGGTTGTGTGATTTGTGTAAACATCTGTCACGCTGCTCCTCTGTTTTTATTTGGACATAAAGCTCTTGCTTATGCTTAACAGATCTATCCCAAAAGTATTACACGCTATATCTGATGCGTCTGGAGCAGACACATAACGTACTCCGCAGCTGAACTGTGTCACTGCTAGTAGATCAAAATCAGTGTATTGTCTATTCTCTGCTGTAATATCTCAGAGCTGGTGAATGCTGTGGCGATGCCCTTGGAGGTGACGTGGCCCTTCCCACAATGCCCCCGCCTGGGCTGGAGAATATCCAGCAGAGTGATCATGGGGATGGTGGGCTCATACAGTTACCTGTGGACCAGTGAGTATGACGTCTCTCCACATGGACGTAGCCTGGCTTTAAACTGGCGTTAAATTGTTTATAAAACTATTTTTTTTAAAAAGAGACAGAGATGTAGATGTTTGTGAAAGATATTTTCCCAGTTTACGGAGAGATGATAATTTTTAAATCGTACCCTATTCATTGCGACAAAATGTGTTAATAGTTTAACTGGGGTGGATAATTTGATCAGTTGCTTATTATTCATGCAACGGTACATATAACTGTTATAGTTTTCATGAATAATAATTCCTGTATGGATGATAACTTTGTCGAGTGCTCTTATGAAAATGTAACTACTATATTGATTAAAGCATAGACTTCTTCATGGCTAGTGTTTGCATAGGCTTTTTCATTTCATTCTGTAACCTACTTGTTCTACAGATATGAGTGTACTAGTGTTAAAAAGCTACTGTTTTTGGCAGCGTTGCTAAAGTTTCTGAGAGATAATACCAAGATATTTTTTGCGTTTCCCTTACCAAATGTGTTATTCTGTCAGCAAGTGCCAGTGATGCACTGTTGCCAGATATTGCTATAAAACAAATATAAATAAACCAATATTATTTCAAATGTTTTGCAAATAAGATATCGCTGACCCTAAACTTCCCACATTATAAACTTTCTAAAGTGTCAAATTAAGTGGAAAAGACAAGTCCAAAACGGAGACACTTAGAATTACTTTAATATTATTTTCTATATTACTTTTCTATATTACTTTATATTATAGATCTGGGCGCTGTCGCCCTCACTCACAACTCTCTCTAGACTCGTTCAATCCTCCATCTGGCAGCGATTATTTTCATACCATAAATGCTAAACATTCTTGCAAACGTTCTAAACTGAAATATACAATCAGACATTCATGTGAGGAGTTTTAAACAGCAAATTAATAATTCAGAGGACAAATTACATTTTTGAACATGAAACATTTACAGCGGTGACCTCAAAGCTGGCTACGGACCTGTTTCTCCACATCCAGATTTTGAATAATGTGTATTATAAATGATAAAAAAGGTTAATTTTACCCTAATGTATCTGTTTCTGCAGATTATTTGAACTCTTTGGTGGTGCACAACCAGGGTGTTTTGTTGGACCTGGTTGATGAGCGTCCTAAGGACACGCCTCTGATCACAGTGTGCAATCATCAGTCCTGTATGGATGATCCACACATCTGGGGTGGGCAGAGCATCAGATACCTGGTTTTTGAATTATAAAATCATGGCTTAAAAAAAAAAAAATCCACATTTTATATAACTGAGGCATTTTAGAGTAGATTTGGCAGTTGAACATGTAAATGCATTTATAGTGTTTGTTCACATTCTGATGTCAGGGGTCCTGAAGCTCCGGCATCTGTGGAACTTGAACAGGATGAGATGGTGAGTGGATGAAAGCAGAATCTGGAGACTCGTGTAAAGGTGTGGCATCGTGTTATATGGTATCATTTGTTATCTGTGTGTGCTCAGGACACCTGCTGCCTCTGACATCTGTTTCACAAGAGAGCTACACTCCAGATTCTTCAGCAGAGGGAAATGTGTGCCTGTTGTTAGAGGTGAACTCATCTGAGCCCATGTTATTTTCCACAGGTTTTTTTTTTAAATGACTAAATTAAACGAAAAGTAAAGTACAAATGGATGGACTGTCATATATATAAAGTATTTAAAATGATTTGGCTGCCATTGGAGACAAGTACCTGTGTTTAATATGTATGCAGGATAATTTTGGTAATTATGGTTTGAAAGAGACGGTAAAGAAAGATTAAGTTTAATCTTAAACTCATCAGTGCTTTTGAAATGCACAGTGATAGAAGAAGAGGAATTTATCTTATTGCAGCTGACTGTTAGATGTTATAATCATGAACACATGCTTAATAATATTATAATAAAAGTTGTCAGTGCTTTCTTTTCATCTAATTTATATATTAACCAAGTATAAAAAACATATGATGAGACACTGGAGTTGATAAGGTTTATATGATTTTTTTTTTCAATTTTATTATATATATGTGTGTGTGTGTGTGTCTACCTTTTTTTTAAAGGTACATTTCATTGAATGCATTAAACTGTCCTGTGTTTTTAGGTGATGGAGTATATCAGAAGGGAATGGATTTCCTGGTTGAAAGGCTGAATCAAGGGGAATGGGTACACATATTTCCAGAGGGTACAGACAGCAGAGGACACTCATAATTTTAACCTCAACATTTGTTTGTGGAACAAGTTAAAGGAAATATGGTACATTTCTCCTCCCAGGTAAAGTTAACATGACTGGAGAGTTCATGAGGATAAAATGGGGTAAGATATATGCTCCAGTAATAGCAAATCGTTAGTTTTAGCCTGATTTGTTTGGTTGTTAATCAAGTAAATCCTTCTAGGAGTCGGGCGTTTGATTGCTGAGTGCTCTCTTCACCCAATCATTTTACCTATGTGGCATGTAGGTAAGCTAGGCACATACACGTTCAGATGACATAAGCTGTTATCGTAGCACATATCTTTATGAATTCATATTTGAGCACATGTTTCTGTACAATATTTTTTCAGGTATGAATGATGTTTTACCAAATCAAACACCATACGTCCCTCGAGTTGGACAGGTTAATGCATATTTTGCTTGAGTGATGTGTCATACCTGATATTTTTCACTGTCACAGTTTTGACTCTGAGTGTACTTTTTCTTTTTTGCAGCGAATAACTGTTGTAGTTGGAAAGCCGTTCACTGTCAGACATCTGGTAAATGCCCTGAGAGCTGAAAACACAAGTCCGGTAGGTGGTTGAGTGTTTAAAAAGTTAATAATTACTGTATAATACTAATACTAATAGTAGTAGTAGTCTTACAGTTGAGTAAGACATTGTTTTTATCTACAGATGGAAATGCGGAAAACACTGACAGACTTTATTCAAGGGGAGTTTCTCAGTTTGAAAGCCCAGGCGGAGGCACTTCATCACAGGATTCGGAAACACTCGTGACCCATGAAGGGACGTATTACAGGTTAAAGGGCTATACAGGACATTACCCATTAGCTAACCCGGGCCTTACAACTCAGCATAGACACTGAGGAGAAACTACACCATAAGAGGTTTACGGCATCCTTTTAAGTACATTTATATCCATGGGCGTCCGTTCATTTATATGTGGACAGTCAGACCTGGGCTAAAGGAGGACAGAGATCTTTTTTTTTTTTGTAAAGGAGATAAACCTCTAGAGAAAGTAAATTTAATTTTGAGCAATGTGCAGGACCTCAGGAGACATGCTGTGTGTATATCAGTGACTGGAAATGCCTTGTAGACTATGAAACACGATATTTTGCATTCTTACACAGTCATTTATTTTATTTTAATTGTACAGAATCCTTCACCCATCAAAAATAGCGTTAGCATTTAGAACGATGAAAGTAATTATTTATTTATTTTTTACATCCTAGCATGTCATTGAGTCATTCTCTCTTTTTTCTTTGTATGAAATTTCCGAAACATCTGATCCTGTTAGATTTCTATGCACAGTTGTCATAGCTGGAACAGTGATTATAGTGACAACAAAGTCAAATTCTTGATTTGAAGTGGGACTGCTGAAGCATTTAGTAATTTTTTTAAATTACAGATTGAGACATTTTAAATGGAAGATATTAGCTGTTAGATTTTTTATATTTGATGCACTATTTGAATGCAAATACCTTGTAAATACAGAATTAATTCAGAATAGACCTATAGGCATTAGTGCCCATTGCGGGATATAATAATTTCCGTTTACCATGTCAGCCGATGAAACAGACAGAATATTTTTAAAATCTTTCCAACAGTAAGTGTGTGGTTTTGAGATCCATCTTTTCACACTGAGGACAACTGATGGACTTGTATGTAACTATTACAGAAAGTTCAAACGCTCACTTGATGCTCCAGAAGGAGACACCATGCATTAAGAGCCAGGGGGTGAAAATATAATGTGTATGTGTGTAAATATGTATATATATATATATATGTATGTATGTATGTATGTATATATATATATATATATATATATTATTATTAGATAAATCTGATCAATCTAAAAGGCATGGCATACATCCTTCTTGCACAATGCACACTATACAATAACATAGATTATAATATACAGTGCAAAATATACAAATAATTCAGACCAAAGAACAGAACATATGAAGGTATACAGAAGAGAAAAATATGATCCAATTTACTCCTTTACAGTTCTATAATAGATGTCATCAGAGCTTTTTTATTGGTGGAGAATTTTGAAGTGATTGCAGTAATAAATATAGATCAGAAGTCAATATTTTGCAGCTGGGTTTAAATGGAGGGTATCTAGATTTGTGGACTTGGTATTTACCCATCATACATATAAACTTTAAGACATCATCTAACTCCTTATTATCAGAAATATCAGAATGGAAAAGAACCTTACAAATGGAAATATAGCTGGTGTAAAATGAGAAATAGGTAAGTTGATATTTGAAGCCAGAATTGTTAAGAATATTAACAGAAATCGAGTAAATGTGAAATAGATACTTTTTCCTCTTGGCAGAAAGAGCAGAGTGGAGAAATATGGTTAAATTGACTTAGATACTAATTACAAGGGTAATGATGAATGATTTTAAAATGCATTTCTTTAATTTATTATTAAAAAACTGCATTTGGCACAGTCCATACATTAAAAAAAAGTGATGTTTGGGTAAAGTGCTAACGTAAAGTTTTTTTTTTTATTAACAATCAAAAATTAAACACTATACATGATATAAACATTATACAAGAAATAAACAATTTCACACCAGAGGGGTGTATACAAATACAATTTTATATAAAAATATTAAAGCGTTTACAAACTCTTACCGTTTTAATTGCTTTTGCTTTCATAGAAAATCATAAAGTATCAATATAATGCTCCATTTCCTTCCATTTTCCTTTGCATGAAAACTTACGTCTGTGAATATGAAATTTTGCATGTAAAAAAAAAAGAGATTTATCATGTAAACGTGACTGTGCTTTTCTTTGCTGTTCTCCAATATGCCAAATACTGCGTATTTCCATTAAAAAACATAATGATTATCAATATTTTGTACAATAAAATCACATACATTTTGCCAAAACAGTTTTACAAAAGGGCAATGCCAAAACAAATGCACCACAGTTTCAGGGCAACTGACACAAAAAGAGCAACTAAAATCAATATCAGATTGAAATTTTACCAAATAATATTTGGCTGGGTAAATTCTGTGTACAATTTTGAATGATCCTTTCTTAACCTTGTTTTTAATTAAATATTATGTATTAAACTTTTTTTCCAAACATATTGTCTGTTAGTTGATTCCAATATAAATAAAAAAGTCACTTGTACGGACTTTTAAATTAAATGTTCTCTCCTGGTGGAATGACCTCCTCAACTCAATCCGAGCAGCTTAAAAAAAAAAAAGTGAGTGAAAGTGACGTGACATTCAGCCAAGTGGTGACCCATACTCAGAATTTGTGCTCTGCATTTAACCCATCCAAAGTGCACACACACAGAGCAGTGAACACACACACACACACTGTGAGCACACACCCAGAGCAGTGGGCAGCCATTTATGCTGCGGCACCCGGGGAGCAGTTGGGGGTTCAGTGCCTTGCTCAAGGGCAGCTAAGTCGTGGTATTGAGGGTGGAGAGAGAACTGTACATGCACTCCCCCCACCCACAATTCCTGCCGGCCCGGGACTCGAACTCACAACCTTTCGATTGGGAGTCCGACTCTCTAACCATTAGGCCACGACTTCCCCAACACATCTCTTCCATCTTTATTTGACCCCCTAACTTTAACACTCACTATTCTAATTCTATTCTTTAAAAAAATCTAACTACCTTTCTAATCTTTTTGTATTATATTTTCTTTTCATTTATTATGCAATTGTATGTGTGTGTCTGTATGTGTAAATGACCTCTAACACTAGCGTGCTCTATTCTTTTTTTATTCTATCGGTTTTCTTTTTTTCTTTTTATTTCTTTTTATTTTTTTTTATTTTGTTATTATATTATTTAAAATCCCATGCTAGGTGTACTGTGTTAACCTAACTGAGACTTCTTATAGCACTTATATATCATTGCTCTTTTTGTTGTTTTTGATTGCTTCCACTGTCCTCATCTGTAAGTCGCTTTGGATAAAAGCGTCTGCTAAATGAATAAATGTAAAATGTAAATGTAAATGGAATAAAACACCAAATGGAATTAGTAACAATTTTTTAAGCCAATTAACCTCATATTTTATGCATTTAGCAGACACTTTTATCTAAAGCAACTTACAGTACATTCAGAGTATACATTTTTTTATCAGTAAGTACATATGTTCATTGGGAATTGAACCCATGACCTTGCAAACGCAATGTTATCACTGAGCCACAACTTTACATGTATTATTTATTGTAGCATAGTCCAAAACATTTAAGCCACCATTCATATGAATTCATAAAAAACTGTCTTGTTTATGTAATGAACCCCCACCCCACAAAATGAAGTCAATGAATATTTTGTCAATATCTTTACATAGTTTTTTTTTTTAATCAAGATGTAAAGCCATTGCTGCAAAAATACAACTAGAAATACCCTTTGTCTTAGTAATTAAAACTCTACACCTTAAAGAGAGGTCTCTTATTAGCCAATGAATGTAGGCTAGTCCTGTTTTGGTACATTTATACGTCATTGATCAATCACGCTGGAGATGGCCGGTTATGACGTCACGCCTAATCTGCTCGGAAGATGGCTGCTTTGAGGACGGTCTCCGGTAACACAGGGATGATTTCGCTTTTTCTTCTGTGTGTGATCGCAGCAGCGAAAAGCGATGAACAAGTACCTCTGGTCGCATGGGCGAGTGATGGGTAAAGACCGACAGTATATGAATGTAGTTCGGGAGGCTGAATGGCGAGAGTTAGCTTTTGGCGGTTTGCTAGCTGGGTGACACGGTCGCTGTCCAGTACTGAAAACCCGTGTAAACACCTCAATATGAGTTTTAAAGTGTTATATTATCTGATAAACAACACACGTTTAGTAATCGAACACTATATGTATCTACAAGCTTCAGTGTGTTTACATTAGACTGCAGATAGCATTGTTGAGCGGTGATGGCTGTCTATGGCTGTCAAGGCAGCATTTCTGCCGTCATGGATGTCTACACAGTTACTAGAATCTGCGTTAATCCGGTTTTTGTGTTATGTCAGAGTTACACTTCTGATGTTCATTGTGTGGTTTTGTCATTATGATCATGATATTTGACCCCGGAGCACAAAACCAGTCATAAGTAGCACGGGGATATTTGCAGGCACGGCTCCTTTCTCTACCGGTGTTAAAGGTGGGGGGAAATAAATAAGAAAATAAATGATATTGATGACGTCAGAGTTACTTCATAAAGAAATGGGGCTAAACCGGGGCTATTCAAAATTCTGACGGGGCTATACCCCTCCAACCCCCCACCCAGTCCCGGTGTAGCGCCGTCACTGTAGCAATAACCACAAATACATTGCATGGATCAAAATGATCGATGCCAAAAATCATTAGAATATTAAGTAACGATCATGTTTCATTAAGATATTTTGTAAATCTCCAACTGTAAATATATCAAAACTTAATTTTTGATTAATAATATGCATTGCTAAGGATTTAATTTGGAAAACTTTAAAGGCGATTTTCTCAATATTTTGATTTTTTTTTTTTTGCAACCTCACATTCCAGATATTCAAATAGTCCAAATCTTGGACAAATATTGTTTTATCCTAACAAACCATACATCATTGGAGAGCTTATTTAATTTCACAAATGTGTATTTCTAAACCTGTGTCTTATAATGTCTTGTGTGAAGGTTTGCCTTGTCTCCTGTGGATGCTCCATCAGCGGGTCACACTGTGTCTGTGGAGGAGCTGGAGTCACACCTGAACACAGCACTGAGCACTACACCACATAATCTTCTGCTCTTCCTGCAGGATAAAGTATGCACTATATTCATAACACATTAAGCAAACAGATTTATATGGTTTGATTTAGTGTGCCAATAGGAAATAATTTCCTGATTTGTGCAACTAAACTGCTTTTTGCAGCACATCATTACTGTTTTGTCGCTCCAACAGTATTGGATGGCTATAGGAATTGAACCTCAGGGTGGCAGTACTATATATAAATATACGTATGTATAATACATTTCTTGACAGATTTTGCATACCTATATCATCAATATGTCACTGTTGATAAAGGACAAAATTAAATAAAAACAAAAGGAAGAAAGTAAAACAAGAAAAGAAAAGTCTTGTTTGTGATTAGCTCACATTACAGAATACATTGATAATAGTTGTGAATGAGGCCATAGAGACAGACATCGAGAGATAGGGAGATACAATAATTTCACAATCACTAATAGATACACATTTCTAAATGGATTACTACCACTGATTTATAATGGAGAACTGGATTGCTCATGATGTCATGAAAGTGAAGTCGCCGCGCCGCCGTATTGGTAATCCCTTGTGTTTATATATATATATATATATATATATAAATATAAATATATATATATATATATATATATATATATATATATATATATATATATATATATATATATATATATATATATATATATATATATAAAACAAATTACAAAGTGCTCATTCTGAAATCTGAAGAAAAATTTATGCTTTGTATACACATACTTTTAATTGCCTTGTACAGTTATTCATTGTTTATATAATTTAGTTATAGTGTTTTTATTCGTACAGTAGCTAACTGCAAATATTGCAACAATAATTTCATTAACAGCATTCATTTTGAAGCAGGTAATGATTTAAACAGTGGAAACGGTATTAAACATTTGTGCGATCTTGGAGAGTCTGAAATAGATTTTGCTCAATCAGGACACTAAAAATATACACATTATAATGTATCCTTAGAAATGTCTGACTATATATAGTACGGATTATGTTCATAAAGAAATAAGCTATATTTTGTGTTAGATCAAGTTACCTTCAATACCACGACTTAGGTGCCCTTGAGCAAGGCATTGAACCCCCAACTGCTCCCCGGGCGCCGCAGCATAAATGGCTGCCCACTGCTCCGGGTGTGTGCTCACAGTGTGTGTGTGTGTGTGCATTTCGGATGGGTTAAATGCAGAGCACAAATTCTGAGTATGGGTCACCATACTTGGCTGAATGTCACTTCACTCACTCACTCACTCACTCACTGTGTCGGCAGTGCGCAGCAGACACACCCACCAAAACGATTTCAATATATTGCTTATCCTGCCCAAAAAGACCGTAAACACTGCAGATAACATCAGAAGTAAACATTAATTTACATAAACATAACATTAAAACTAATCCTGTTTGACTGATTTGCTTAAAATCGTGTGATGTTTAGGTCAGCGGTTTGCACATGACTCAGTGGTGCTCTCTGCCGGTAGGGATTAGTAAAATGGCGAATCGAACACTTCTGGTGGCTTCACTGCCTGTTTGCAGTTTAGAACGCGATGAGTGATCCAGTCATATATAGCTCAGTGATTACTACTAGAGTTCCTGATGGGTTTTATTGAAGACAACAATCTGAATTGCTAGTTGAGGTAGTGCTAATCAAATGGGTTGAACTTTGTGTGTTTCATTCAGTTGAGTGTCGATGACTTCACATTGTATGGAGGAGTCTTTGGAAACAAACAGGATAGTGTCTTCCAAAATCTTGAGGTATGTTGATGCCTTTTCCACCTGTCACTACTTATGATATTTATTACTTCTTATGTTTTTGACTTTAGTTGACTTAAAGTTGTTTGTCGGTATTAACTGAGATTTATTTTTTTTTTAGTTATATCAAATGAAATCACTTGTGCTTGTTACTCAATTATTAAAAAGCAGCTCTCAGGTTTTGTTGATGTATGACTGTGGCATGTTCACAGGCGGCTCTACTCTCCTCCTCTTCCTTTTGGTTGCCATCAGTATCATCGTCTGCCACTGCTTTGGTTTCTACACTCCTCCAGAATCAGATTGATGCGGCTCCTCTCTACATGAATCCAGACACGCTTGCTCAACTCCGCCTCAATGCTTCTCTTGCTGCCTTGCTGGTCTTCCGCCTCCCTTACAGCGGCGGGTAATCAAATCTCTTTGACACTGGCTGGAGTTCAGAATGAAATAAATACTGTACACTGACTACAGATTTTCTTTATATAATATATGAATTAAAACATTATCCAATTTGATATTGTTTCAAATTGAACTATGCGGCATTGTCACATGACCTTATTAATACAGTTCAGTGAGTGCCATCCAGTTATCTTCTCCAAAAACTATGGTTCTTTTACATATTTATTTACATAGTTTATTTACATTTTTATGCTTTAAACTCATGCTGTAAATGCTGAAATGCATGAAGAAGATATAACTAAGTTTTTCATCTGTTAACACATTCTGCAACCAGTGATGCAAATAAACACAGATAAAAGAGCAAACTATGTGAAACATTTATGAGATCTAAGTATATTTTAAGGCAATAGGATATGCATTGTCAAAAAATTATTACAGCACTCGTGAGATTAAATGCACAAAATAATAATTTATATAACAAAAATATAATAAAACCATTAATTGTGTGTACAGTATGTTACCATGGATAATTATCTTGAATATAGTGAGTGAATAATAGAAAAAGAGATAAAGTGTCTTTTGAAATCCTAGTCAAAAGTAAATCCATACACATAAACAGGATGAGAGAGGCAGTGCTGAAAAATTAGAAAAGGTCTTCTTTTAGTACTTTATTCACCATGTGACAGAAATTTAAAGTGATGATAGTATAGTATGCAATTGATCACAACCATTGTCTTCCATTTGTCGGGTGAGCATTTCTTTGTATAAAATCTCATTAAATTTGGAAACACAAAGTAAAAAAGGCTGAATAGATGAAAATCCCTTACTTCTGGGACCTTCTTAAAACCTGAAAAGGAACTCTTATGAGATCTTATGAGGACTGTAGGATGTCTTTTTCTTGCAGGACTGATATGATGTCTACTAAAGAAGTGCTTAGCGGAAATGGTAGGTGTCTTATTCAAACCTCTCCAAGTATTAAAAACCTTGTACTCTAACTATAATTATTATTATTATTGCAAAACAAGCCAAGATACTAATACAATGAAGTTTTTTCCTGCAAATGTATGCCATTATGTTGTGTATTGTAGATGAGGTGATTGGTCAGGTGCTGAGCATCATGAAAGCTCAGTCTGTGCCGTATACTGCAGTGTTTACTGCACTTTGGCCCTCAAGGGTAAGACTTTTCTGCAGTTGTCCTGTATGAATGTTACTTACCTTCATGTAGTGACTAAAATCAAACCATATTTGAAATATGAGTGATTTTATATGAGTGTAAATATATACGTTGAAGTGATTTAAATTTTACTGGAAATTCAACCGAAAATGGTTTATGTGCTAAATAACGTATATAGAGCAAATTCTTTAGTTTAATTAATTATATTTCATGTAAATTACATTTTCTCAGTTGATGATTTTGTATTTTGTATTTGAAGCATAATCATATATATTTTTATTATATTTAAAGCTTTACATGTAACATTATGTAGAAAACATCTCTGGATACTTGTGTAACCATAGTTCCCTGAGAGGAGGGAACGAGGCATTACGTATGGGGAAACCCTTTTCCCCAAAATGCTGAAGCCTGATTGAATGACTCTATTGCTTTACAATAGCCTGAGTAGTCTCTGAGCATACACTTTATTGACTGGCCACTATATAAGCGATGTTGGGCACCAAAATTCCTCAGAATCTTTCTACTGAACGAGAACTATTGAGGATAGAAAAGGATTTTTTTTTTTCACTCGGCAATCCTCCTCTGACCAGACACCCAGGTCAGAGGCACTAATGGAATCGTCCTCTACACAGCCGAACAAAATAATTTCCTGCACTTTTACTGGAGATCGGGAACTCTCATTAACATAGATGAGTGAGGGCTCCTGTGTGCTAGTGGGTTGTGGGCAACCTCGCATTAAGGATCTTGATTGTCAATTCCTCGCAGGCTCTGCAATCTGATCCTTCCATTGCCACCTCATCATGGGCATGGCCCAGACACAGCACACAATCCTCATGTGCATCAGGAAATGTGCATGGTACTCTGCCGGAACGCAAGAGGGGATCGCTTTCTGCGTCATCCACTCTAGTCACGCAGGTCAACAGCAGAATCAGGCTCCAGCTGGAGAAGAACGATTCTGAGGAATTTTGATGCCCAACAGCAATTGTATTGTGGCTGAGTCAGCCAACCAGGCGAATGCTCGGACATTGGTTCCAACCAGGCTTCAGCCTTTAGAGGAAAAGGGTTTCCCCATATGTAAAGTCAAGAAACCGACTTCCTAAGGGTACAAAAAGCTAAAACCAGTAAAACTAATAATTGAAAAGGAATAGTTCCCACTGTAATATCTGGTTGAATGAGTCACCTTCGAAAATGTGCCCATGTAAAATGGACAGTTTCAAATTCAAAAGAGAAGATTTTAATTATATTTTGTCAACACAAGACTACCAAATAAGTTTTTACAGGTGCAACTTTAAATATATTAACTAGGCAGGTTGCCCCATGCTTTACATTTTTAATGGGAGGTTGTGTAATTATATCAAACCAATGTAGGAGTTTAATGTGAGCACAGTATATTTAAGGTGGCTTGTGTTTGTCTCAGGTGTTAGAGGAGGTATCTCCGGCTGTGCACTCAGTCTGGTCACGATCCCTACTGCAGTCCCGTCGTGAGGAAATTACTGCTCCAAAGCCGCCTTTGGAGTTTAAGGAGAAGGGCTCCACCTGCATCCTCTTGTGGGCGGAGAAGCTAGTTGTCAGCCAGTATCGCTCAGGAAAGTGGGAGAGGCATGACCTTGCCCCCAAAACCTTTGGTGAAGGTGTGGAACCTAACCTGTCCGGATCATCCTGCAATGAGACTCACTCCCGGTAAACAGTGCTCAACTGCATGTGAGGTTTATGTTGAAGAGAACATTTTTTTCAGGATTTAATTTTTCCCCTTAAATCCACTTATAATTTTAGATTTAGGTTATTTATTATCATTATCATGACCCTTTTCCACCCCTTTTTGAGAATTAGATGAAGTGACTATAATCTTTAAGGCTACTACTGCTTTTATTATGATTGGCTAACCATGTGAAAATAGTAACAATGCCCCTCCATACTAAATAGCCATTAATATGTAAACATACTCTGTCATGATGATCATTGTGATTCAGTAGAGTGCGTGTAGACCCTTCATAGAAAATCTGAACTGTAGAGGTTGCCCTTTAGGGTTATGATTATTCACAGTAGAGCAAAGAAGGGGGCTGTGCTTTAAATCGCTCTGTATACTCTTGTATCATACACTGTTTGACACCTCATGATCTGATTCTGATTCTGGCAGTAATAATTCTTATCATAATTGCATGCATTCATGTAGTAAAACCATGTTTAATATTCGTAATCATGAGTATGACCTGAAAACTTAATGAATCTGATAATTAAGAATATATAAAGTTAAATTGTAATATAAAGTTATATATACTGTTTGTATATACAACCCGAATTCCGGAAAAGTTGGGACGTTTTTTAAATTTTAATAAAATGAAAACTAAAGGAATTTCAAATCACATGAGCCAATATTTTATTCACAATAGAACATAGATAATGTAGCAAATGTTTAAACTGAGAAATTTTACACTTTTATCCACTTAATTAGCTCATTTAAAATTTAATGCCTGCTACAGGTCTCAAAAAAGTTGGCACGGGGCAACAAATGGCTAAAAAAGCAAGCAGTTTTGAAAAGATTCAGCTGGGAGAACATCTAGTGATTAATTAAGTTAATTGATATCAGGTCTGTAACATGATTAGCTATAAAAGCTTTGTCTTAGAGAAGCAGAGTCTCTCAGAAGTAAAGATGGGCAGAGGCTCTCCAATCTGTGAAAGACTGCGTAAAAAAATTGTGGAAAACTTTAAAAACAATGTTCCTCAACGTCAAATTGCAAAGGCTTTGCAAATCTCATCATAACATCATCAAAAGATTCAGAGAAACTGGAGAAATCTCTGTGCGTAAGGGACAAGGCCGGAGACCTTTATTGGATGCCCGTGGTCTTCGGGCTCTCAGACGACACTGCATCACTCATCGGCATGATTGTGTCATAGACATTACTAAATGGGCCCAAGAATACTTTCAGAAACCACTGTCGGTAAACACAATCCGCCGTGCCATCAGCAGATGCCAACTAAAGCTCTATCATGCAAAAAGGAAGCCATATGTGAACATGGTCCAGAAGCGCCGTCGTGTCCTGTGGGCCAAGGCTCATTTAAAATGGACTATTTCAAAGTGGAATAGTGTTTTATGGTCAGACGAGTCCAAATTTGACATTCTTGTTGGAGATCACGGACGCCGTGTCCTCCGGGCTAAAGAGGAGGGAGACCTTCCAGCATGTTATCAGCGTTCAGTTCAAAAGCCAGCATCTCTGATGGTATGGGGGTGCATAAGTGCATACGGTATGGGCAGCTTGCATGTTTTGGAAGGCTCTGTGAATGCTGAAAGGTATATAAAGGTTTTAGAGCAACATATGCTTCCCTCCAAACAACGTCTATTTCAGGGAAGGCCTTGTTTATTTCAGCAGGACAATGCAAAACCACATACTGCAGCTATAACAACAGCATGGCTTCGTCGTAGAAGAGTCCGGGTGCTAACCTGGCCTGCCTGCAGTCCAGATCTTTCACCTATAGAGAACATTTGGCGCATCATTAAACGAAAAATACGTCAAAGACAACCACGAACTCTTCAGCAGCTGGAAATCTATATAAGGCAAGAATGGGACCAAATTCCAACAGCAAAACTCCAGCAACTCATAGCCTCAATGCCCAGACGTCTTCAAACTGTTTTGAAAAGAAAAGGAGATGCTACACCATGGTAAACATGCCCCGTCCCAACTATTTTGAGACTTGTAGCAGAAATCAAAATTGAAATGAGCTCATTTTGTGCATAAAATTGTAAACTTTCTCAGTTTAAACATTTGCTATGTTATCTATGTTCTATTGTGAATAAAATATTGGCTCATGTGATTTGAAAGTCTTTTAGTTTTCATTTTATTAAAATTTAAAAAACGTCCCAACTTTTCCGGAATTCGTGTTGTATATATATATATATATATATATATATATATATTATTATTATTTTTTTTTTTTAAGTTTTGTAATCACAAATTATTTCAGACCTTTTGACGCAGATGATCATTCAGATTCAGATCTTTGAATGTAAACATTGAGAACCCTTGGTACAAGGTTTAATTTTGGAGGCAGTGGTTACACTGTGTCTACACTGGATGTGTGATTCATTGATGTTACGACAGTGAATCAGTGCTCCTTTCTGTCTTTCCCATTCTCCATGGACCTGCAAAACTTATGACCAAAGGACAAATAGATTTGAAACTTGCCCCTTTTTTATGTCTTCAGTATAGGCAGCATGACAAGACAACAGTGTAGTAGAAAATTAAAGTGCTATGCTATTAACATTTAAATATTGGCAGTTCATGAACCACAATTTTCTCTTGAAATACAGGTTGGTTTTGAACTATGAAGATGTCCTGAATTACCGTTCTTTTAAGCTCATGTAAGTGTTTAATTATCGCATTTACACACACATACACACAATCTCAGTGTACTATATCTCTGTGTTGGGATTGAACTGTGTTCTGTATTCTCCTCAGTTTTGTAATGAACCGCCGCCACTATAAAGTTTCTGCACGCCACTGGTTCACCATGGATCTGGTTCATCTGGAGTATGATGGGAAAAATGCCACATTCAATGGCAGCCGTTACATCTATGCCCCAGCCGAGTACTCATACCGCTGTGAGTCTGTGAGCAGTTCTCGCTACCCTCAGCTGTCACCCCACTCAGACAAGGACAATGCCAATGACTGGCAGATCTTTTTCCATGACTTCCAGGTAGGTTCTGAGACAATGAAACCAAAGACAACTAGACTTCATGGTTTCCATGGTTTAAAGTCTATAATAAACATTTTCTATATTAAATGAAATATTTTCTTGTTATGCTAGGGTTAAAAAATAATTATGGACTAAAAATTGCCCTTTGTGAGTGCAGTCCACTGTATATAAAATTATTATCCAGTAATCATGACTGGGAAGTAGTAAGCCATACATATACATATACATTTTATACTACACTACCAGTCAAACGTTTTTGGACAGACAGATTTCTAATATATTCCAGTGATTTCAAAGCTGAATTTTTAGCATCATTACTCCAGTCACATGATCCTTTAGAAATCTTTCTAATATGCTGATTTGTTGCTCAAAAACATTTGTTATTATTATTATTATTATTATTATGTTGAAAACAGCAGAGTAGAATTTTTTCAGGTTTCTTTAGTGAATAGAAAGTTCAGAAGAACAGCATTTATCTGAAACAGAAATCTTTTGTAACATTATAAATGTCTTTATCATCACTTTTGATCATTTTGAAGCATGCATCCTTGCTAAATAAAAGTATTAATTTCTATAACCCCCCCCCAAGAAATAATCCCCCCCCCCCCCCAAGAAAAAAAAATTATACTGTCTCCAAGCTTTGAATGGTTTAGTGTATAATGTTGAAAAAGCTTTTTATTTAAGATAAATGCTGAAATCTTTCTATTCATCTTATTCGGTTACTTGATACGGGAACAAGTACTGCGTCTTGCTAGATGCATATGGGAAAGAGCATTTTTTCTCTTGAACTGAAGCCTTTTTCATTCACGCAGTTAAACTGCATGGCCAGTGGCTCATGCAGTGTATTAAAAAATGAACCAATGGCTATGCAGTGGAGCTGCATGAGCCGATGGCGATGAAGTCCACCAAGGCTTCCAAAGCCCGGCAGAATGGGAGGGGCACTCTAGCTATATAAGCGGGCGTTTGCCACAGGATTCTCAGGTTACTAGGGCTGTGACGGTGGCTGATTTTTACCACCGCGGTAGTCATGGACCAACAACCGCCGGTGGCGCGGTGTTTGAAAAAAAACAATAAAAAATTATATATATATTAGTGTCAAAATTTGCTCGTTAACCAAGGCGATATTTTTTTTCCAGTTTAACTTATTCAAATTATTTTACGTAGGGGCGGGGATGGCTACCCACTCACAACTGCTGCTTCTGTCACTTTTTCTCATGACAAGAAGTGAATTTATTCAGTCGCAGACTCGCAGAATGACTGAACAGGAAACGTTTCAGACACGCGCTCCACTTCACTTTATTATCAGGTGCAAGTTAAGCGAGCGTGGACGGTCCTGTGCCCAAAGGCGGTGCGCGCTTCCTTTGTGCGTATCCTTTCATATCAAACTGTGAAATAAACTATGTGCAAGCAGTGTCGTGGTCAGTTAATTCATGGAATTACCAAAAAAGTAATTAAAATTGACTTAAACTGTGCATGCATGTGATATATTTTATATATATTATATACAGGATATATTTATATGCACGTCTAGAAATCAGCCCAGCACTGTCTCACTCATCTAACACATCCTATTTAACTTGTCAGTTCGTGTTTATTTGAGCACTTCTGTCAGTGAACGCTGCCTGCAAAACACTAAAATAAATATCAAAGAAATAATGTTTATTTAGGCTACAAGAAAGTAGCCTAAATAAGAAAGTTAAATACACCCTAACGGACGCGAGCAACGCAACACGAGAAAATACTCATTATAATCAGTGATGCTACACTGGATGCAGCACAACACGACATGATAAATCCCCGTCCGGTCTGTGATGTAGGCTACTGACACAGAGTTCAAATGTCCTGTATAGATACTAGACAGACTAAACCTGTCGCAACGCGGTTGTTGCGTCTGGCTTACTTTTCCGCCACCAAGCAAGCTCAGTAACTCCTCATCTGCACGTGCTCTCTTTGAAATAGGAATCGTTGCCATATTTCTTGTTACCATCGTTTATTCATCGCTGTCTCGTTTGTATTTGGCCAGTTTGGAGAAAGCCTCACCAAACGTTACCAGCCAGCGTTTGCGATCACGAGAACTTGTGTAAACGCTGATGGGTGACATGAATGCAGATGACTCCAGATCGGTGAGGTGGTATTTGCTTTCCCAACAAGATCCATCGCCCAACACTAAATTAATTTGTTGAATGTATAAACTGTATTTTCCCGCGCTCAAATCTGCCAATCTAAAGGAAACGCTGTGTTTGAGGTAATTTGTTAATTACCATAGACTTAGAATTTGCAACTATTACAGTTATTACACTTATATACAAAACTTTGTATTATGTTTGTGACGTCACGTGCACTACCGCCGGTGGCAGTAGACAACCACGGTAGCAACCGACCACCGCGGTGACGCGGTTGTCACGGCAACCGTCACAGCCCTACAGGTATCTTCGACTGAAGCGACGACTGAGTGGTGCAGCTACATAGCATGGCTAGGAATACAGTACTCATTCCCGTATCTCAGGGAACCAAGGTTACATTTCGATACTACAGTCGTATTGCGTCTTGCTAGACGCATATCGGAACAGTACAATCACGCTGTGCTGTGTGTAGTTGAACGACTAAGGTCTTCTCTGGTGTGGTTACCGAAGCAGACAAAGAGTTGTTTGAACTGCCTATAGGGGGCGGAAACCTCAATATAGAATCTCAAAGCTCTGGCTGGGCAGAGCAGAGATGGCTCACTGTCCTCTTTAGAGGGAGGAAGTGCGGAGAGCATAATGACCTGTGCTCTGAACGGAGTGGAGAGCACCTTAGGTATGTTAACGTGCCTTGGTTTCAGGATGACTTGGTGTCGTTAGGCCCGAATTCCAGGCAGGCAGAGCTAACAGAGAGTGCCTGCAGGTCCCCATTCGCTTTACTGATGCCAGGGCCAATAAATCTGGCTGAGGGTGCCATATCCATCCCGTCAGCTTGAGAAAGGAGATTCTGTCTCAGCAGAACAGGCCAAGGGGCCGCTATCAACAGCTGAGTCAGCTCTGATAACTAGGGTTGGGTACCGAAACCCGATGCCAATATGGAATCTGCGAATCAGAGCGCAGATTTTGGTGTCTCATTTCGGTGTCTCATTTCAGTGCCTTTTAAATGCCGGAGTGATCGAAATATTTGTCCTGGATCTCCGAAATTTACAGTAGAAGCATGGGTGTTGCTAGGCTTTTTTAGCGGGGCTATAGCATTTAGCTCCATAAACTGTACACAAATTTGCGATCGCCTCAGATTCAGTCCCCTTAAATTTCATATGAAAATGGCTGCAGACCCGTAAGACCCGAACAGAAACAGAGGACACAAGGTGTGTGTTTATTGATAGATTGTTAGAATATCTTTATCTGTGCAGTTCTTTGTCATAAATACAGTTTACAAAAGGCTACGAGGGAACAATCGGTTTCTCATCTACTGTAAGGTTTTCGTTCCGTTCACCGCTCATCACACCACAGCTGTTTCCTCCAGCGATAATCTAGCCCTTAACACATATGACGCATACTTTAATTAAACTTATTTAAATATACTTAATTTAATTATATTTATACTTAATTATACATACACTACTGTGTAAAAGTCTTAGTCTTAGGCGGACTGTTGTCAGACTGCTTGTGCATTCAGCAATCTCACTAGATTATTATTAAAATTAATGGCAAAATTAATGTTTGGAAATGTTAACTGATGTTTCCTACTGACATACTAAAGCAATAACTGGCTTAAAACCCTTTTTTGGGGTGAAAATACTAATGTACCTAAGACTGAACTTTACAAACAACATTGTAGCTACTTGATAAAGAATGACCATACAGTCATTCACAGAACTGATTAAAGACAGGGACAGACATCACTTATTTTAACTAAATATCAGAGTGATTGACAGAGATACAGTAGAAACATTAGGGGACCTATCATACACCCGGCAATGCGACGCAAGGTGCAGCGTAAGTGTGTTTGCTAGTTTCAGTCCGGCGCTATTCGCATTTTCCCGTCCAGCGCCGCGTCATTAATTAGCAAATGCATTTGCGCCCATTTGTGCGCCCATGGGCGTGCTGTTCAGGCACATTGCTGGCGCATTGCTATTTTAAGGAGCTGAAAATTTACTGCACCATAGACCAACTCAAACCTGGTCTAAAGTCTGGCGCAATGTTTTTTCTTTGTTATTTAAAGAGCGTGTTATTATAGGCGGGTCCACAACGTGTTGCTTATTAAGCACAGGGCACAGCAGCACACAAACATGCCAAATGTTACAAATTAAAGGATTGCAATGCATAAGATTTTTTTGATGGCTAATTAAATATAAAAATGCCTACGTGTCATAATGGATAGTCATCGCATGTATCAGAATTAGGCTATCTATTTGCTTGCACACGAGCAGCTCCGTTTCATTCTGTCTTTGCGAATGTCCAAATTCCGCCGTGTAAATAGCAAATCCGTCATGGCACAACTGGCTCTTAAAGGGAATGGAAGATGAGACTCTGATTGGTTTATTGCACGTTACGCCCAAAAAACACCCATTACTCATTAAGAGAATAGGGACAACCCGTTTAGACCATGCGCCCGGGCTCGCCAACCGTGTTTCTGTCGTTAAAATAGAAAAAGTGGATTTGAGTGCACCTGCGCCGTGCGCTTTACAATTTGCATTTAGAACGTTAAAATAGGGCCCTATGCGTGGTTTTGTATTAAATAATGGCCCAGATTGTGAAATGCATTTATTAGGCTTAGAGTAAGGGAAGCACAACTTGGGAAATGAGAGCATCCAAGGGGCGTGTGAATGCTATGGATTTATTTTAAATCTTTTTAATGTTCTTTTAATGTTATCCTTTTTAGGCTTTATTTATTTGTTTATTTTTATAGAAGTATCGGTTCAGGCACCATTTAGGCACCGGTACAATTTTAAAAGTATCGAAATGGCATTGGTATCCTATAAAACCCAATCGATACCCAACCCTACTTATAACCACAGCTGGTTCATCTAAAGGGGGCCACCAGGAGAACCTTGTGTTTCTGTTCCCCTACTCGCCTGATTACCTGTGGGATCAGAGCGATTGGGGGAAATCATAAAGGAGGTTGTGCCAATCGTGGGCCAATGCATCCTTGGTTTTTAAGAAATAAACTGGGCAGTGAGTGTTGTCTTCTGAGGCGAAAAGAGGTCTATCTCAGCCATGCCGAAGATCTCCCAGATCCTCCGAACTGTTTGCGGATGGAGCGTCCGCTCCCTTAAGGTGACATTGCATCTTGATAACATGTCTGCTCCTTGGCTCAATTTGCCCATTATATGTGCTGCCCTCAGCAAGCTCTGAAGAGACGCTTCAAAGAGAGACCTCCCTGGCGATTTATGTAGGACACCACAGACATGTTGTCCGATTGGATTAGCACATGGTGTCTTTTTAGGACTGGCTGAAAGAACTGACAGGCTTGACATACTGCTAGCATCTCCAGGCAGTTGATGTGGAAGCCCTTTTTCCACCTTTGATCAGTGGGCGAGTTCAAATCTGAGTTGGAGTCGTCTGCCATGAAAGCTGTCCTTCTGCAAGCAATCCCCATAGCCTGGTCCATCCAATGGGAATTTGTCCAAGGGGCGAGGGCTGCCACACAGGCCTGACTCACCCTGATGTGTAGGTGTCTGTGACGCCATGCATAGGATGGAACTCATGGTTTCAACCAGTGCTGGTGGGGCGCATATGAAGCAGACACAACTGTAGCACTGGCGATGTTGCTGCCATGAGGCTCAGCATCCTCTGAAACACTTTAAGGGGGTGAGTGGAACCAATCTTGAAGGAGTTTGCCAGCCTCCATATAGACAGAGCCAGATCTGGAGCGACTACAGCTCTCATTTGGGCTGAGTCGAAAATTGTTAGTAGTTGGGTGAACCTTTTCTACAGCTTAGGGATGCAACGATACTGCGATCCTGTATTCGTATTTGTAAAAATGCCCCTATACCAAAAGCCGATACTTTGCTGTTCGCTCCATTAGCGCATGCATTTGGATTAAAACTAAATTGTAAATATAAAACAAACAAAAATTATAGGGGCATTCACTATAAACAACATTTATTTTAATCCTCAAGCATACACGATTACAGCAAAAGTGATACAGACTGTGTGAAATGCACTAGGCTGGAAATGTCTTCTGTAAATGTGTGCGCACTGCGCATGTTTAGCTTGCTCTAAAATTGTGTTTTTTATTCATACGCGAGGGTATGCGCCATTTAAATGAACATTGAAAGTAAAAAAGCTCATATAATTAATATTGTATAATTAAGTGTGGAAATAACTGAAGGAAATATCTGTTTGCGAACTTATAAGTAACTCTGCAACTACATATCATCTAGTGGTCATTAGAGTATTAGTATGTCTGCTACTGTAAATATATGCTAACTTTATTTTGATGGTCAACCAACAGATAAACTGACTATAAGTGTCTTAACAAGTACATCAGCTTATTCTACCATACAAGTTGAGCATACTAAATACACTAATGAGAGTTAGTTGGCATGTAGTTGCAAAGTTGCTTATTGTTGATTGATTAAGGGGACCATCAAAATAAAATGTAACCATATAAAACATTGCATTTTTTTCATTTTGAGTATTAAGCTCACATCAATTAATTAACATTAGTTCCACAGGAAACACTCAAATAAAACTCAAAATCTAATCACTCACAAGCTGTATAAGATACTGTGCAGATCTTAAATAAACAATGTCAAGATATGATACAGTCCATAATAATCATAATAATACTCATACAGGTTTGGAACAACGTGGGTGAGTAAATGATGACAGAATTTTCATTTTTGGGTGGACTATCCCTTTAAAGGTAGTTCATCCTTGAATTCAGTTATGTCTAGGGGTTGGGAATCGTTAGACATTTCTTCGGTTCTGGTTCCGATTCCATTAAAATCATTAAACAACTATTAAAAAAATAATGGTAAGGAAAAAGGCACAATACTCAACTACTCAATGCTCAGTACTGTTTATTACATACTTTCAACTTAAATTAAAGGTTGGCAATGTCAAAATTCAGGTTCCAATTTCCGGTTCCTTTTAAATGAACTATTATTATGTTTTTTTACAATTTTACCTTCATTGAATGTAGTGTTGCTGAAAGGTAGTTAATAATGTTAAGTTATGCTAGTCCACCAATCAGCATGTGCTTCAATTATTTTTTCTACACTATCAATAACATTTTGCTTTTCAAACAGGAATAAGCTGGTTGGCCAAATAGTCCCTTGAGGGCTGAGACACTTGGTAATGTCTTTATATAACCATGTATACACACTCTCCATAAAGCCCATATTTTACAAATAATAATGCAGTCAGGAGAAACATTTAAAATGCATGAAACAAATATTTTCTATCTCTTTATCACTCTTGAAATGACCTGTACACTAAATAATCTAACCCCCATACTTAAATAACAAGTTTATTTAGTAAATAACAGTCTATTTATTTAGTGGTCCAAGTTGAAGTCAGTATGTATATTAATGACAATATGTAATTTAGCTGTGGCAGGTGCTGCATGCTGCCCATACATGTACAGTCAGACAAAACAGCGTGTACAGTTATCAAAGGCGTGGGTGCGCAAACAGTCGTGGGAAATGTGTTCGGCAGTTAAAGACACGACACGGCGCCAGGCTCATTCCTGTTATAAGGTGACTTCTATGTCTCAATGATTTATTTAGTCATATTTTCTCTAAAATGAGACATATTTATAAGATTTGGCTTAAATTGTAAATTTAGGTCTTCTTTATCACTTAAACAGAGATAATAGAAATTATAAATATTTTTTTTATATTTTACACACATTTTTATTGATATATGCATTCAATTTTATGATGTCCTCATGTGCAAAGTTCCACAACTTCCTCAACTTCCACAAGAAATATAAACCATTAAATGCTAAAAAAAAAATCTAGGCTAAACTGCCTCTAATCATACATACAAATCATTTGAAAATATATTTATATATATTTTTTTAAGTTTTCTTCAATTACCGTGTCCCTGAAGTCATTTCCCACCCTGTTAGTACATATTTTCTTACCTTCCAAAACAGACTGCAATTTCATTGAGACCATTTTCAAGAAGTGACATAATAAATTTTTTTCCCACTGGAATTCAACTGTACAAACTGAGATAAGCTTGAACTCTCACTCCTAACTTTTTGTTGTAGTTTTTGAAATGTTAACCTGCTTGTCCCACCCTTAAAGGCCATGTTGCAGGTTAACCACCACTTTCGATTAATGGGTACATAAATCACTCAAGATATGTATATCATTTTTAAAATGTCTCAAAAATGGTCTTAAAGACCTGTTTTTTAAGTTTTTGGTATGACGTCACGTTGGGGAGAAGTTGAGGAAAGGGAGCCTCAGTCTAGTATGATGCCACGTTCCAGGCAGCCCGTAACCCGTGTTTTTCCAACCTCAAACCCATGAAATTGCACTGGAATGGCAGTCAAACCTGTGACTTCCCACCCGTGAACTCATGTCTCGTACTAGATCGATGTACTCCGAGTTCCGAGGTCACACAGCATGCGAAACAACAATGACAGCCCCTATGGATAATACTGCCTACAGATGCAGTGTTTATGCAAGTGGTACACGTTGAAAAAACGATTTTAGGTCAATGTAACGTTGCAATAAAATAAATAATCTTGTTACAATTCCTTGCGCTCAGAAAGTTTGGCGTAACTTGCCTGGAATGGTATAAAGTCATTAGTAGTGGTATGAAATAGTGATTACGAGCTCAAAAACCTGCCTGGAACGCAGCATCAGAACTAATGTTATAGCGACTGACTGGGATGAGGATGAGGTGGCAAGAGCCAACATGTATGATGGCCCGCAGCCGTGTAATTTCGATCGAGCCAGCCGTGAGAGGGCAAATGAGGAAATGCCAAGAACTGATGTACGTCAAAGCTAATTAAATGCATGGTCCGAGGAGAATGAGTGGAGAGTTGGTGAAGTGTCCTGGTGAGATACTGTCATTGAGTAGCACCGAGTGAAAAAAATCAACGTTTTCTTCATATCTAGTGGCAGTCAAAGTCAAAGTCACCTTTATTTATATAGCGCTTTAAACAAAACACATTGCTCCAAGCAACTGAACAACATTCATTAGGAAAACAGTGTCAATAATGCAAAAATGATAGTTAAAGGCAGTTCATCATTGGATTCAGTTATGTCATCTCTGTTCAGTTAAATAGTGGTGCATTTATTTGCAATCAAGTCAACGATATCGCTGTAGATGAAGTGTCCCCAACTAAGCAAGCCAGAGGCGACAGCGGCAAGGAACCGAAACTCCATCGGTGACAGAATGGAGAAAAAAACCTTGGGAGAAACCAGGCTCAGTTGGGGGGCCAGTTCTCCTCTGACCAGACGACACCAGTAGTTCAATTCCAGGTTGCAGCAAAGTCAGATTGTGCAGAAGAATCATCTGTTTCCTGTGGTCTTGTCCTTGTGCTCCTCTGAGACAAGGTCTTTACAGGGGATCTGTATCTGGGGCTCTAGTTGTCCTGGTCTCCGCTGTCTTTAAGGGATGTAGAGGTGCTGATCCACCATCTGGTCTGGATACGTACTGGATCCAGGTGACTGCAGTGACCCTCTGATCTGGACACAGACTGGATCTGGTGGCCACGGTGACCTCGGAACAAGAGAGAAACAGACAAATATTAGCGTAGATGCCGTTCTTCTAATGATGTAGCAAGTACATAGGGTGTTATGGGAAGTGTTTCCGGTTCCGGTTTACCTAATTAATGCAGCCTAAAAATCCTTTAACGGATTTGGATATTAAAAGCATATTAGTATGTTATGTCTATGCCAGGTTAAAGAGATGGGTCTTTAATCTAGATTTAAACTGCAAGTGTGTGTCTGCCTCCTGAACAATGTTAGGTGGGTTATTCCAGAGTTTAGGCGCCAAATAGCAAAAGGATCTGCCGCCCGCAGTTGATTTTGATATTCTAGGTATTATCAAATTGCCTGAGTTTTGAGAACGTAGCGGACGTAGAGGATTATAATGTAAAAGGAGCTCATACAAATACTAAGGTGCTAAACCATTCAGGGCTTTATAAGTAATAAGCAATATTTTAAAATCTATACGATGCTTGATAGGGAGCCAGTGCAGTGTTGACAGGACCGGGCTAATATGGTCATACTTCCTGGTTCTAGTAAGAACTCTTGCTGCTGCATTTTGGACTAGCTGTAGTTTGTTTACTAAGCGTGCAGAACAACCACCCAATAAAGCATTAAAATAATCTAACCTAGAGGTCATAAATGCATGGATTAACATTTCTGCATTTGACATTGAGAGCATAGGCCGTAATTTAGATATATTTTTGAGATGGAAAAATGCAGTTTTACAAATGCTAGAAACGTGGCTTTCTAAGGAAAGATTGCGATCAATAGCACACCTAGGTTCCTAACTGATGACGAAGAATTGACAGAGCAACCATCAAGTCTTAGACAGTGTTCTAGGTTATTACAAGCGGAGTTTTTAGGTCCTATAATTAACACCTCTGTTTTTTCAGAATTTAGCAGCAAGAAATTACTCGTCATCCAGTTTTTTATATCGACTATGCAATCCATTAGTTTTTTCAAATTGGTGTGTTTCACCGGGCCGCGAAGAAATATAGAGCTGAGTATCATCAGCATAACAGTGAAAGCTAACACCATGTTTCCTGATGATATCTCCCATGGGTAACATATAAAGCGTGAAGAGTAGCAGCCCTAGTACTGAGCCTTGAGGTACTCCATACTGCACTTGTGATCGATAGGATACATCTTCATTCACTGCTACGAACTTATGGCGGTCATATAAGTACGATTTAAACCATGCTAATGCACTTCCACTGATGCCAACAAAGTGTTCAAGTCTATGCAAAAGAATGTTGTGGTCAATTGTGTCAAACGCAGCACTAAGATCCAATAAAACTAATAGAGAGATACACCCACGATCAGATGATAAGAGCAGATCATTTGTAACTCTAAGGAGAGCAGTCTCAGTACTATGATACGGTCTAAATCCTGACTGGAAATCCTCACATATACCATTTTTCTCTAAGAAGGAATATAATTGTGAGGATACCACCTTTTCTAGTATCTTGGACAGAAAAGGGAGATTCGAGATTGGTCTATAATTAACTAGTTCTTTGGGGTCAAGTTGTGGTTTTTTGATGAGAGGCTTAATAACAGCCAGTTTGAAGGTTTTGGGGACATATCCTAATGACAATGAGGAATTAATAATAGTCAGAAGAGGATCTATGACTTCTGGAAGCACCTCTTTTAGGAGCTTAGATGGTATAGGGTCTAACATACATGTTGTTGGTTTAGATGATTTAACAAGTTTATACAATTCTTCCCCTCCTATGGTAGAGAATGAGTGGAACTGTTCCTCAGGGGGTCTATAGTGGGGGTCTTATGTGATACTGTAGCTGACGGCTGAATGGTTGCAATTTTATCTCTAATAGTATCGATTTTAGAAGTAAAGTAGTTCATAAAGTCATTACTGCTGTGGTGTTGGGAAATGTCAACACTTGTTGAGGCTTTATTTTTCGTTAATTTAGCCACTGTATTGAATAAATACCTGGGGTTATGTTTGTTTTCTAAACCTTCCTTAAGCGTAAAGGAGCAACTTTATTTAAAGTGCTAGAAAAGAGAGAGTCCATAGTTTCTGTTACATCATCAAGTTGTTCTGAGGTTTTGGATATGCTAAGGAATTTGTTTACATCAGGAAGATAACTTAAAAAGCAGTCTTTTGTGGTAGAAGTGATGGTTCTTTCATACTTGTAACAAGAAGTAGAATTTACAATTTTGGCTATATGAAGTTTGCACAGAACTATATAATGATCTGAGATATCATCACTTGGCTGAATAATTTCAACACCATCAACATAAATTCCATGTGACAGTATTAAATCTAGAGTATGATTTTGACAATGAGTAGGTCCTGAAACGTGTTGTCTAACACCAATAGAGTTCAGAATGTCTATAAATGCTGATCCCAATGCATCTTTTTCATTATCAACATGGATATTAAAATCACCAACTATTAAAACTTTATCTGCAGCCAGAACTAACTCGGATGTAAAATCACCAAACTCTTTAATAAAGTCTGTATGGTGCCCTGTATACAGTAGCCAGTACAAACATAACAGGGGATTTATCATTAACATTTGTTTCTCTGGATAATGTTATATGAAGCACCATTACTTCAAACGAGTTATACTTGAAGCCTGCCCTCTGAGAAATCCTGAAAACGTTGTTATAAATTGAAGCAACACCTCCACCTTTGCCTTTTAGATGCGGCTCATGTTTATAACAGTGATCTTGGGGGGTGGACTCATTTAAAATAATGTAATCATCAGGTTTTAGCCAGGTTTCTGTCAAACAGAGTACATCTATATTATGATCAGTGATCATATTATTTACAAAAAGTGTTTTCGTAGAAATGGATCTGATATTTAATAAGCCAAGCTTTATCATTTGTTTATCCAGTTTGCTTCTGTTTTTTATTTGTTGAACCTCAATTAAGTTGTTAATCTTAACTTGGTTTGGACGTTTTTTTGTATTTTCTAGTTCGGGGAACAGACACAGTCTCTATAGTGTGATATCTAGGTGAAAAAGTCTCTATGTGCTGAGAATTAACTGACCTCTGTGACGGGAGGCAGCTAGCAGACGGTCGGTTTAGCCAGTCTGTCTGCTTCCTGACCTGTTAGTTAGTCAAGTATAAACACTAAGACTATTTGCCATATTTCTAGAGAGAAGAGTGGCGCCACCCCAGGAGGGATGAAGACCATCTCTTTTAATAGGTCAGGTCTGCCCCAAAAGCTCGTCCAATTGTCTATGAAACCTATGTTATTCTGTGGGCACCACTTAGACATCCAGCCATTGAGTGATGACAATCTGCTATGCATCTCATCACCACGGTAAGCAGGGAGGGGACCAGAGCATATTACAGTGTCTGACATCGTTCTTGCAAGTTCACACACCTCTTTAATGTTATTTTTAGTGATCTCCGACAGGCGAAGTCGAAAATCATTAGCGCCGGCATGAATAACAATCTTACTGTATTTACGTTTAGCATTAGCCAGCACTTTTAAATTTGCCAAGATGTCAGGCGCTCTGGCTCCCGGTAAACATTTGACTATGGTGGCTGGTGTCTCTATATTCACGTTCCGTACAATAGAATCACCAATAACTAGAACTTTCATCAGGTTTCTCAGTGGGTGCATCACTGAGTGGGGAGAACCTATTTAATGTTTTGATCGGAACAGAAGAGCGGTGTTTTGACCCACGACTACGCTGCCTCACCGTCACCCAGTTGTCCTGCTGCAGGGGCTCTGTTTCCGGAACCGAACAATGTACAGGAATCCCTGAGCTAGACGCATCCAAAGCCGTATCTAGAGCCCTAACATTCTTACTGTCCTCAATTAAAGTTTGGATGCGTGTCTCTAATTCTGAAATCTTCTCTGTCAGCCTAACTATTTCCCTGCATTTATCACATGTGAATCCCTCATCAGCGACAGAGATAGATAAACTGTACATGTGGCAAGAGGTGCAAGTAACAATAACAGGAGAAGCTCACCGTGCTTGATGAAATATTCTTACTGCGGTTGTTTGATGAACTTGTGAAAAAACGGAGCTACGATTTGCTACAGAAGGCCAACAGGAAGTAAAGAAAACACTGTCCAACAGCGACACCCCGACACCCTGTTATCAGTGATCATGACGTTAGTTCAGATAAGTACCGGTAACTTTGGCATAGTGTCGTAGAACTGGTAAACTTTGTCTTTGTCATCTAGAAATAGAAGGCATCATGCTAGCTATATGGACGTTTCTAAGCGTTTATCTCTTCCTCCGGTGAAAATGTTGTTGCAAACGTAGCCGCTTGTCTGTTGCTGTGTTTGGCAGGTGCTTGTGTGGGTGCTGTCCCATGGAAACTGCGTTGGAAAGCTTGTGCTGTAGGGAAGCGAGTGCGTTTGGGTCGCTGTTGGTCGATTTCTATCTATCTATCTATCTATCTATCTATCTATCTATCTATCTGTCTGTCTGTCTGTCTATCTATCTATCTATCTATCTATCTATCTATCTATCTATCTATCTATCTATCTATCTATCTATCTATCTATCTATCTATCTATCTATCTATCTATCTATCTATCTATATATATATATATCTATGTATTTATCTATTTATCTATAATCTGCGATATCTGAATACTCTTGTCTACTACTTGTCTCTCTAGTCACTCTCAATGCTCTCAAGGCAGGCTTTGGTAAATTCCCTCCCCAACGTGACGTGATGCAATGCATTTTGGGGGAAAGGAGACCGTTGTAAGATAGTACCTACTTTTTCGTATTTTATTCCGTTTTGTGATACCCAACAACATAAAATACAACAGATAACAGTTTAAATGTTTATTACCAACAAGCAAATTGCACAAATTTGTAAAAAATTTACCTTGCAACACGGCCTTTAAAGTTCCACCCTGTTAGGCTATATTATGGAGAATGTTTGTCCTATCAAAAAATTTAAAAACAAATCTGAAATAGTTATAAAAGTTCTGTTAATCTGTAGAAGGTTAGCTAGCTAAATTGAGCTAAACTCAATGAGCTATGGCTAACTTAGCTCAAAATGGTGGAATGTGCAACTAACAGGGTGGAAATTCAAATAGAATAAATAGTATTTAGTGTATATAGAAAATACGACTGTGCAGAACCCTTGAGCTAGGTCACTGGTACAGAACACGATCTGGGAGGTAAAAAAAAAGACCACCCACTAGGCTGAGCATGGAAATATTAAAATATTTAATACAGTTAATCCATTTTTTCCATCATAATTATCATTATAATAAAAAAGCACAAAAAAATTAAATGGCATTACTGTCCATTACTGTTTCCTTCTTGTGATGGTTTTTGTCTTTGTTTGTTAATCGAATTAATTCAAATGATTTATAACATCTTTATTTTTACAACCCGAATTCTGGAAAAGTTGGGACGTTTTTTAAATTTTAATAAAATGAAAACTAAAAGACTTTCAAATCACATGAGCCAATATTTTATTCACAATAGAACATAGATAACATAGCAAATGTTTAAACTGAGAAAGTTTACAATTTTATGCACAAAATGAGCTCATTTCAATTTTGATTTCTGCTACAGGTCTCAAAATAGTTGGGACGGGCATGTTTACCATGGTGTAGCATCTCCTTTTCTTTTCAAAACAGTTTGAAGACGTCTGGGCATTGAGGCTATGAGTTGCTGGAGTTTTGCTGTTGGAATTTGGTCCCATTCTTGCCTTATATAGATTTCCAGCTGCTGAAGAGTTCGTGGTCGTCTTTGACGTATTTTTCGTTTAATGATGCGCCAAATGTTCTCTATAGGTGAAAGATCTGGACTGCAGGCAGGCTAGGTTAGCACCCGGACTCTTCTACGACGAAGCCATGCTGTTGTTATAGCTGCAGTATGTGGTTTTGCATTGTCCTGCTGAAATAAACAAGGCCTTCCCTGAAATAGACGTTGTTTGGAGGTTTGTCTAAAACCTTTATATACCTTTCAGCATTCACAGAGCCTTCCAAAACATGCAAGCTGCCCATACCGTATGCACTTATGCACCCCCATACCATCAGAGATGCTGGCTTTTGAACTGAACGCTGATAACATGCTGGAAGGTCTCCCTCCTCTTTAGCCCGGAGGACACGGCGTCCGTGATTTCCAACAAGAATGTTAAATTTGGACTCGTCTGACCATAAAACACTATTCCACTTTGAAATAGTCCATTTTAAATGAGCCTTGGCCCACAGGACACGACGGCGCTTCTGGACCATGTTCACATATGGCTTCCTTTTTGCATTGATAGAGCTTTAGTTGGCATCTGCTGATGGCACGGCGGATTGTGTTTACCGACAATGGTTTCTGAAAGTATTCCTGGGCCCATTTAGTAATGTCATTGACACAATCATGCCGATGAGTGATGCAGTGTCGTCTGAGAGCCCGAAGACCACGGGCATCCAATAAAGGTCTCCGGCCTTGTCCCTTACGCACAGAGATTTCTCCAGTTTCTCTGAATCTTTTGATGATGTTATGCACTGTAGATGATGAGATTTGCAAAGCCTTTGCAATTTGACGTTGAGGAACATTGTTTTTAAAGTTTTCCACAATTTTTTTACGCAGTCTTTCACAGATTGGAGAGCCTCTGCCCATCTTTACTTCTGAGAGACTCTGCTTCTCTAAGACAAAGCTTTTATAGCTAGTCATGTTACAGACCTGATATCAATTAACTTAATTAATCACTAGATGTTCTCCCAGCTGAATCTTTTCAAAACTGCTTGCTTTTTTAGCCATTTGTTGCGCCCGTGCCAACTTTTTTGAGACCTGTAGCAGGCATTAAATTTTGGATAAAAGTGTAAAATTTCTCAGTTTAAACATTTGCTACGTTATCTATGTTCTATTGTGAATAAAATATTCGCTCATGTGATTTGAAATTCCTTTAGTTTTCATTTTATTAAAATTTAAAAAACGTCCCAACTTTTCCGGAATTCGGGTTGTAATCAAATACTAATATAAAAATCATTTATTATGTCTGTCTTCTCTAATTTGTAATTATTTCTCTAGTCATCTGAACAGATAATTGTTTTGCCACCATGATTGACTGTGATAAGGAACCATCAGTATTTTTTGTGTCCCTCCCTCAAAATAAATCTGGATTATTATTTATTTATTTATTTATTTTTTTCGTTTTTTGGTATTGTTTTGAAACAATATTATATAGTTACAGTTCCACACATTACAGATGGGAAACCATGCAGGACAATGACGGAAGGCTTGTCCACCGTTAACAAACGTGTTAACACTGGTGTTCCACCATGTTATACTCCATTCCACCCTGTTATGCTCCTTTCCACCCTGTTAGACAAGTCGTTTTAAATAATAATTTGACAGCAACGTTAAATGTTTGGCATAATTTGTCTTATTTTCTGAGGTGAGGAGCACTAACAGCATATATACGTTTTTGAGCAAATTTTTTTATTGTTTACATCCCTGTTGGCAAAAATTGGCACAAAAAGTACCTGTTTTTAATAATTAAGATTATATTCTATTCATCAATATTTGTTTTGTTATTGTTTTTAAAATAAAATAAATTATAAGATGACATAAGGGACATATACTATCCAAGAAAAGCTCATTATTGTTTAACGTTTACATTAACATGTTGTGATAACTATCTATATGTCCCTAACAGGGTGGAATATTTTCATGGCCAGTGTCTGAACAATCTACCCATAATTATTATTTTTTTGAGTCCCTGAGCTTTTAATGTTTTTTCAAACACTTATGAAGCCAAAATGTTACCGCATACCAGGAATGACCCAGCACTTCTGTGGAATACGCGTCATTGGAATCAATGTGCTTAGTAATTAAAGAGGCAGGGCCGCATTTCTGTTATTTGGTTTGTGACATCCTTTACAGCAAAAACGCTGAATCATCAGAACACCGGCGCAAGGCTGCTCACAGCGCTTGGTCACGTGTCGCACCATAGCCGTTTTCGGAACCGAAACTTAGAAATTGCTCACGCTTCCAGTTCTTTTAAGAAAACAGAACAGAACCGGTTTTCTGTATTTTTGATCAAATAAATGCAGTCTTGATGAGCATAAGAAACCAAAAACATTAAAAGTCTTACTTATCCCAAACCTTTGAATGGCAGTGTGTCTTTAAAAACTACATTTCCCAGCTTGAATTAGGTCTCACATGCTGCTTTCTTCCTCAAGATCACCTCCCCATAGTCCAATAACATTTGTCCCTGTATGATTTTAAATATAAGTCCCTCAAGAAAAACGTGATTATGCGATCGCCTGATTTAATGCATAATCAGCTAAAGGCCGCATATTTATGTGGGGTCGTATTTTTTCAAATACGATGCACTTTCGCCGTATAAATTGCCGATTTCAGCAAGCAAAATATGCGGGGTAAGCATGATTTCATAATCCCTGTATTCTCATTGCAAAGATAGTTGCATATATCTTAGCAGAAAGTTGAAAAAAGTTGCGTTTACTTCACTCAAGTAAAGTGCCATTATTTTTTCCCCATGGGTAAATTTTTAAGTGACGTAATTACGTGACGTGAACATCATCTGCAAACACCGCTGTGAAACCAGGTTGAAACCTGAAGCATGCAAATCATTCTCATTTGCCAACAAAAATAAATGCAAAAGACCACGCGAAGCAGTTTCCCGATTTGTTACATGACAGTGGGGGCAAATTATATTGCTGGAACTTGTGAAAACTGCGGTTTGATGAAAAAGAGAAAAAAAGTTGATTCCCCTTACACCCTGTTCTCACTAGGCTACTAACAGTGTTAGAGTCTACGCAGTTATATTTTAATTTTCACAGGGGACTGTTGTAGTTTTATTCAGAAGTTGATGCAACTTTACAGTTGTAAGATTGCACTTTTTTTTGTTACAGAACAGTACCAAAATCTTACAGTTGTAAGTATATTAGTAGTATGTAAAATAATTTACGTTGCAGTAAGAGATTGCACTTTCTGCATTGGAAGCACCTAATTTACCAGGAGATGTCTGTTTTGTATAGCTACCTCTATAAAACAGGAAGCACACATTTTTTATTTTTTTATTTTATCTATATATTTTTACAGAAGTTGTTGAATATTCCTTTTGTAAAGCTACAGAGTTTGAGCCATGTGTTAATTAAGGTCTGAAATAAAACAGAACGAGAACTTAACTATTCTGTGATTTAGTATGCTTGCTTATCATAGGAAGTAACAAGAAATTACTCCTTACATTAAGGTAGTAGCCTAGTGAGAAACAGGGTGTTGGGGGAATCAACTTTTTTTCTCTTTTTCAAACCACAGTATTTGCAGGTCCACGCAATTTCATCGCATAAAATTGCAAAAATATCCTGCATATTCCATTGCATTTTTAAAGAAAACGTGTCGCAAAATCAAGCATTATTGTCTGCAACAATCACAAAAAAAATCTGCGTTTTTCTGTAGGGACTGAAATATACAATATACATTTGATATTAAATATTAAATCTCCTATAACATTTAAGCAGGAATCTCTCTCTCTCTCGCTCTCTCATGTGACAGATCCAGGGCTTTAATTTGGCTGGGAAGGATTTCTCTTATGCCAGTGACTGTGCTAGTTTCTTCACTCCTGGTATCTGGATGGGGCTGGTCACATCTCTTCTCATGGTCCTGGTTCTCACTTACGGCCTGCACATGATCATGCAGCTGCGCACTATGGACCGCTTCGATGACCCCAAGGGTCCTGCCATCTCTGTTCCCCAGACGGAGTAAAAGACAGAGCAAGTTTCCTTTCTTGTCCTCACAGCACTAGTGTTTACTTTGGTTATTGATTTGGTTATTAATTTCTTGTTATTATATGTCATTGGGTTGCCGTTGGATTTTTTTTGTGATAATCATTCCTGTAATAAACATGTCCAGATCATATTAGAAGAAAGAAAAAAAGAAATATATATTTTGCATAAAGAAGGATACATTTTAGGATGGTTAAGATTGTTTTTTTTTTGTTTTTTTTTTTGCATTGTGGCATTATTGTTAGAAGCAAAAGCTCCCCTAAATTACTGTAATACACAGCATTTTAACTCAAGTGCGTAGGATAGATGCAGTGCATAAATACTTGACTATTTAAATGACATTTCACTTTACAGTGTACCTTCTTTTTATGCAAAATATAATTTCCTCAGCATGTCTTTGACAAGTTTTGTGAGATTCATTCTTGAGTCTTCTGTTGACTTTGTATTTGCAAACTGAGGCACCATTTAATGTGACCTGTACACTTAACATTACAAATTAATGATTTAAGATAAATACCTATTAACAGAAAGCTTAATGTTTTGTGTGCTATAACTGTAAATATGAAAAGTGAATTAAATATAAAAAATGAAATATTAAAATGAAATATTATTTATTGGTGGTGTGCATATATGTTTGCATCCAGTTTCTCTGCTGTTTCCCACATAGTTCTGTGGTCTTGTGTGTGTCCATAGATGTTTCTGTGTATTGTTGTGAGAATTGACGTGTTTTTTTGACCACATATTATGGAAATTTAGACTTTGTTTTGAAGGAAAATATGTTGTGCGCTGTATTTAAATATTAGGGAAAAAGAGTACCACAAACGTTCTCACATAATGTTTTTCTTTATGTACTATTATTGTAGTGAATCGTTTGCACAAATAGCTCTCATAAATAATGTTTTATGTTGATGGCACATGGTTTAGAAAAGGTAATCTGTTGTCATGTTTTGGAGATGTATGCTCTTGAATGTGTTTATTGTGCTAGTATTTAATAAACTTAACTGAGACATAACCTTGTGGTAAAAAATGTCATTCAACTGAATTATGTAGTTTCAGCGGAGTTTGTGGTTATGAATATAGTTATTGTCCAGGTTTCAAAACATTTGATAATATTTTAACCTGTCTCAGAGTCGGCACAGGACACTTGAGAAAGGCCAGAATTCAACACCTACAGTGAATAGCTCAGAACTGGCAGAGGGCTCAGAAATATTAATGTGCTATTTTATAATGGCCTAAATTTGCATACATACTCAATAGCCTTCACTTTTCAAAATTAGAAAAAAACAAAAAAAACATTAAAATTATAAAAAGTCAAGAATTAAGCTTTAAAATATAACCTCTTCTCATCCAATTTGATCTGTAAATAGTCCTCTAAATCACAGTGTAGATTTTACAGATTTGACTTTTACAGCTTCTTTGACAGCTATGATTACATTAAATTGTGTTCATGTTGATATCGTGCAAAAATGCATAAAGATTATTTTCAGAGAACTATGCATGCATAAGGAAATCTACAGGATGAACAGTGGCAGGGAAATATTTTTTTTTTGTTTTTAACAGGAGAATAAAAGCCTTGGGAGAACCCATGTTACACTGGCATAATGAGTTCTCATGTCTAAACTATTTAAATTTTAACGTAAACACTAATAACATTATCCAAGGCTGGTGATACACAGGGCAACTTTTTGAGCAATTTTGCTAGGCAGTTGTTTTTGAGCAGTGTTGCTCTGGCACTTTGCCATTGAGAATGGGACACATTTCTATCTGGATATTTTAGATTGGCTGTGGGCCCTGTGTCTTACCTGGATGCCCACTGACAGTAACATTGCTCAAAAAGTTGCCCCATGTATCATTAGCCGAATGCTTCTTTTCTTATGAGAGTTAGTTTTTTTGCAACTAATCTCATGAAGCTTGTTCTTGAATGCTTCTTACATGTGAAATTAAAACTTATTTACAAAACAGAAAGACAGTTCTTAATGTATTAGACATTTTATTTACAAGTCAAGTTGAAGCTTCTATGCACAGAAAGCTAATGTGTGAGCTTCTATGAACAGTTCAAGTATGTTAGTGCTTCTAAGCAAATAAAGACAATGAAATCATAAATATGCTGTAAAAAGTGTCTTTAAGGTTTGTCTGCTAATGCAGTGGACATAGATTATAAACTGGGGCAACTTTTCAGTCTTTGTGAGGTCCAACATGGTTTATTGGAGAGCGTTTTATAAAAGTGTTCAGAGGGTGCTAATGCCATGGGAGGTCCAGACCCTGCTGTATATACTGTATGTGGTCATACAAAGCTAGAGGATAGGGTTGATCACAGCCCTGTACCTCTTTATGAAGCTGGAGGCATTTATCCACCTCCAACAGATTATGTAATAGATATACAGTATATCACCAGGTGTAGACAACACCAGGTGTAGACCACCTGTAACTGACTGTACTGGTGTGTTCAATATCTGTATCTTTTCAGTGGATAATATTAGTGGGAGAACTAATCATATTAGTTCTCCGGATAATATTGTGGGTTTGCCTGTTTTGCGACTCCACTTCTCTTACCTGCTTTATATGATAAATAAGTGTAATGGAAATCCACGTAATTAGTTTTCATGTTCATCATTGGTTAGCTTTTTACAAAAAATCACTAAAATGCTATTTCTTTAATTTAATTACCAGCTTACTCCTTTAAATTTAGTCCATTCACATTAAGAGTCATCAGAAATCTTAAAAATGTATTTTTATTTATTATTTTCTTTTTTCATTTGTGACAATGAGGTGGAGCAGCCACAAGGCGGAGCTCTTTGATCGCCAATGAAATAAAAAAGAAGCACACAAACTACCTAAAATGAGCTGTGCTGCACAAGTTAGCACTACTTATATCAGTCAGTTATTATGACCAAACCTTGAAATGCTCATTTTAACCTTATACATACCCTATTTAGTCAGTACACTTTCCATGTCAGAAGTGGGATTTATATATAATTCCCCATAGCCATAATTCCTCTCTGCAAGCTGACATTAAATAGCTGATAATCAACATTTTCTATACCACACAGAATAGAAACTCTTTTTCTTCTGATAACCTAATTTTCTCCTGGATACCTTCCTGATGCTCCACCTTCATGAAACGGACGTGTGGCTTCTTCTATTTGAACAGTAGCATCTTGGATTTAATGTTTATCTCGGTAGTCATCTCATCCAAGAATCTGCCAAAGACTTGCTTTATAATCTTAATGTTCTTTGTTCATTTTTGACTTCTAGTCACCTACTCGTTATGGCTAAAGAGATGGGCCCCAAAAATGAAACATCTGTCATCATTTATTCCCCCTCAAGTAGAAGATATAGAAGATATTTAGAAGAATTTGGAAAGAACTTTTATTTTGGGGTGAACTATACTTTTAAATCAGCTTTGCTCGTGAGTCTACCTTTTCAGCTTCTGTCACTTTTATGCCTCTTAACACCTCACCTTACAGTTTTTCCTTACAGTTTTAACTGGATTTAAAGAGCAAACATTGAAGCAATATCTGCTGCCGTTCTGTGCCGCACTGACCATTTCTGATGAAGGAGAAACTGTTATTAGCTGCTATGTCAACAGGTTGTCACACATTTGCCCTGCAGCAGGGCCTCTGCTGCCAGAACCCAAGCCCTTCTGTGTCACGATACTATTTGTGTCTTATACTATAGCCACTATACTTGACTAGCTTAGGCTGCAGTGAAAGAAGAGCTCTCTGATAAGATTAGAATAACGCAAAGTAAATACTCTCAATAGGCCAGATTTTTTTCTTTTCTTTTTGCCACTTAATTAGTAAAAAAGTCGCTATAGTCATATACAGTAGCAGACACTTTAAATAGATCACTTCTGACAAGATAAATCCTCCTGGAGTAACCTGAGGTTTAGTGTCTTGGTCAGGGAGATTGCTCATTTTTTAGGTCTTGTTTTAGCCATTAGAAGAACACACCACACCTCATAAATACTGTCACTTAAATAAGAGGGGTCATGAAAATTGTTATCGTTATTGTTTGTTTAATACTGTCCTGAATAAGCTATTTCACATAACAGATGTTTATATATTCTGCATAAGACAGAATAATAAATGAATTTATAAAAATGACCCCGTTCAAGAGTTTAAATACCCTTGAATAACTACAATAACTACAAATAAACAAAATAACTACAATTTACACATCATCATCCTGTTCAAAAGTTCACACCCCCTGGCTCTTAATGCACCGTGTGGCCTTCTTGAGCATCAGTAAATGTTTCCACCTTTTATACTAGTTATATTTTATAATAGTGTATGAGTCCCTCAGTTGTCCTCAGTGTGAAAATCATACAGTCACTGCTGGAAAGGGATCAAATATGCAGAAGATGCTGGAAAACCAAAGAATGTGCACGAGCTGGAGTTGAACAACACAGAAAAAACGTGGATCGTCATGGAACATATTATTAGGATTCACAGGTATGTAAACATTTGAACGGGGTCATTTTTTAATGAATTCAATTATTATTTTGTCTTGTGGAGTATATATAAACATATGTACCTTATTAAGGTCAGTACTAAATAAAAATAACATTATAATAACTATAATGTATATAAATAACAATTTTCATGATCCCTCTTATTAAATTTAAATTATTAACATATCTGCATATTCAGCAAGGGGTATGTAATCTTACGAGTGCAACTGTAATTTATTAATGTATGGCTCAATAATTAAAACAAAGCAAAATTCTCAAATACTTTATTCTACTTTCACAGATAAGTGGGTGGTAGCATTTTGTTAAATTTGACAGATAGGCTGGAAAACAATAAGCACAGGCTCTCAAATTTAACTTTGCTAAAACAGCTTGACAGATGTGGATTATAGTAATATTTCTGGAATAGTTATTTCTTTGCAGGTCTGTGGTAGAATAAAAAGTATAAAATGTATGGGCTAGGATTCCAAGTCTACTCAGTGTGGTGTTATTTTGTTATATATGGAACTATGAATAATTTCCTAAATATTTTTAACAAATTAAAACCCAAGCAAAGTCTTAAATCTACACAAACTGACCCTTTTACACACGTGTAAAATAATTTAATCTGAAAATATTGTGCTAAAAAAAAAGTATATATCTGATAGACGCTCTGTTGATCTCTCTCATCAAGCTTGAATATTTACTCTGCCTTTCTGTTCAGACAGTCCAGGGAGAAACACCAGGAAGACATTTCTTTGTCATTTATTCCACCCCTTTCATGAACTCCAAGAACTCTGCAATAGAAGGATAGTGGAAATTATAGAAAAGGCACACATTTTGATTTGCATCACAATGCTTCACTGTTTTTTTCTTTTAATACCAGATAACTTGCATGTAACACAATGCATTCTTACCATCATAATCAATTTTCCCATCATTGTTTTTGTCTCCATCCCTCATTAGCTCCTCAATGTCATCTTCAGTTATGGTTTCACCTGTAGCTTCCAGCATCATCTTCAGTTCATCAAGATCAATGTAACCATCTGCATTCCTGTCCAAATACAATCAAAACCCATCAGAAACCCCAAAACCCACTGCAGGTCAGTTCTCTTAGTTCAGTTTGAGAACAAAACATACTTATCAAACATACGGAAGAGTTCTGCAAGTTCTTCCTCTGACTTTCCTTTGCTATCATCTTTCATGCACCTCACCATCATGACCAAAAACTCCTCGAAATCCACCGTACCACTGCCTGCATAAGTGCACCAACAATCATTATAGCACAAGCTTATTTTTGATGACAGTATACTCTTAAAAAGAAAGCAGCTTCACAATCCCATAAAGAACCTTTTTGTCTATATGGTGCATAAAGAATCTTTAACATCTGAATAACGTTTCTGTTTGACAAAAGGTTCTTTGTGGCGAAAGAAGATTCTTCAGATTATACAAAGGTAAGAAAGAGATTGTAGTAAATTAAGATCAAAATTGAAATGTATATACTGTGTATATATATATATATATATATATATATATATATATACAATTAATTACAATTATTTATATGAGCTGCCAGTAGTAACTGTAGCAGAATTAAATTGCCATCAACATTTAATGTAATTTCATAAACTCTAAATATAAGGATATTCTCATAGCCACAGAAAACAGGTAGTTATAAGATTATTTTTATGCTAAGTTTGAAGCAACATGAGGGTGAGTAAATAAAGTTAACTAGAAAAAAGTGTCTGGATTGTTCTGGATTTACCGTCCTCATCCACCTCATCAATCATCTCCTGGAGTTCCTCCGGTGTGGGGTTTTGGCCCAGCATCCTCATCACCTTCCCGAGCTCCTTAGTGCTGATGCATCCATCCTCAGCATCCTGAACAAAAATATCAAATGCTGCTCGGAACTCTACAAAACACAAACACAGAACTTTAGTTTACAGTACGGTTTCTCTCACATGAACCACTTATTAATAAGTGACCCTGGAGCACAAAACCAGCAAAGCAGCACAGGGATATTTGTAGCAATAACCAACAATACATTATATGGGTCAGAATTATCAATTTTAAGTAAATATCATATTCTATGAATATATTTTGTATCAAAACTTAATTTTAATTACTAATAAGAATTACTAAGAACTTCATTTGGACAACTTTAAAGGTGATATTCTAAATATTTAGATTTTTTTGAACCCTCAGATTCCGGATTTTCAAAAAGTTGTATCTCAGCCAAATATTGTCCTATTCTAACAAACCATACATCAATGGACAGCTTATCTAAAAAAAAAAAAAAAAAAAAAAAGACAGGTTTTGTGGTCCAGGGTCACTTATTGAAAGTGTATGTCAGTTTAGTAAGTCATTACTGCAGATTGGCTATGAATAATGTCGTTGTTTTTATTAGTTGGGCACAGGTGTTAAATTCAGGCAGTTTTTATTTTTTTAGTCCTGCAATGTTACAAGCACTTCAAATTCATAAACGTACAGTTCTGTAAAAGAGCTATCCTATCATTGTATGTAAAATAAACTACAAATGGAGATTGCTTTGAACAACTGACAGAACCATCTGTCCAGGCTGGGCAATCCCAGCAAATTCACCTTAAAAGCAGAGTGTGAGACATTACAGAAAGTCCAAAGAAGCCCAGGTGTTATATGATAGGATCTACAGGCAGCTCTACACAACAAATGTAAATGAGTTAACTATTAAAAAGAGGCTGGGCAAAAAGAATATACTGTCCATCACCAAAATTAACTTCTAAATACAATGTGCACAGATGGGTCAACGTAGAGTACAAACATCATGTTTGGCAAAAAACACTCTACATTTGAGAAACAAACTTCATACCAGCTGTGAAGCATCACCAGATTATTATAATTATTTCTAGGTATTTTGCTGCCTTTGAGACTGGCAAACTTGCTATCATAATGTAAACTATGAATTCTACATTATACCAAAGAATGCTTGAGAACAACATGAGGCTATCTGTTAAAATTTTAAAGCTGAAGTGATTTCAATAGAAATCACCCAAATCATGCAAGAACACAATGGAATGACCAACTTAAAAGTCCAACTCTCAAATTCAGGTGAAATATTGTGCGGGGACTCTAAGCATGCCATTCCTCCTTTTCGTTTTCATTTTTACATTGTTGTAATTTACTTTTTTCACAGCACTTTATGTAGCAAAAAAGGTGTAATCTAGAGGCATTGTAGAATATAAAACATAATGTTCATGGCCATTCTAAGACCAAATGCTGTTAGATGCATAGTATTATACTATACCATTCTTCTGCTCATCGGTGAGCTGCTCTGCCTGTTGAAGACATTCATGGGTCAATAGTCATACTGTATACACACATAATATACTCTACCTACATTAACACAAACATGCATCCACACATATATTTCAATCATTTTGGTCAGTGGAAGGATTTAGATTTATTTTAAATGGGTTTTGCCAATGTTAAGACCATGCAACCAAAAAAAAAAAAAAATAAAAAGTGACATGATTTGTGTGATATTTTTGCAGCAACAAACATTAACTATATATATATATATATATATATATATATATATTTTTTTTTTTTTTTGCAGCAACAAACATTAACTATATATATATATATATATATATATATATATATATATATATATATATATATATATATATATATTAAAAGGATCTAATAAAATAAAATTAAAAATCGTATAAAGTAACAGGGTTGTTTCACACAGTTGGTCACGGTTGCTCAGTCTGGAGATTTACTTCCAACCCTCCTCTAATATAATGTGCAGTTCTTAAACAAACTTCACAAGCTTCATTATCTCTGTTCTTATGCGTAGTTCTTTATTGTATGGGCAGCATTACCAGTCAATTACAAATAAGTGTGAGTGTTTTAACAATATCTATATGATGATTTTTTTTAAATGTGGTATTATATGTTGGTAGTATATGCAGCTTGATTAAACACACACACACACGCACACACACACACACACACACACACACACGCACGCACGCACGCACGCACACACACACACACACACACACACACACACACACACACACACACTCACTCAAACACACACACACACACACACACACACACACTCAAACACACAAAAAGAATATACAAAAAATCTGGATATTTATATATGGTAATATGTATTGTATATATGAATAAAATCGTTGCAATTTCTAATTTCATATATGTTTTACTTCATATGACAATATATATATAATATATTTCATATTTCAATATAAATGTCAATATATTTCATATATGGAAATTTAATATATGTACATGTATTTGCATATGGGCTATTTAAAAGTTGTGTCCTCATTAGCATCATGTTTGCTTTAGTCCAAACAAATATTTTATTCAAAATCAGACTGAGGTTAGATCTGAGTAATGTGGATTACACACAGTACACAGTACTCTGGAGTTAAAAATAACAAACCGCAGATAAAGGACATGATATGAGGTGGCATGACAATGGATGGGTAATCCAGCAAAGCTAACTCATGAGACAGCTGCTTAAGTAAGTTACTGTCTAAGTCCCATGTCGGATCCAACACAAACCACCAGAATAGTTTGACACATAAACATTTGTCAGGATGTTCCTCCCAGACTTACAGTCTCATTTACATCTTAGAGAGATCAGTGGACAAACACACACAGTCTCAATCAGTGCTGGTATCTGACTTTGAGAGTTTTATCTTAAGCGCCTGCTTTTCCAGCATGCAGACATACATGCATGGCTTAGCAAATCATGCCAAAATTAGCCATGGGTGGTAGGCGGTGCTCCATGTGTAGTCATGAATGATAGCATCTCTGCTCTCTTGAGTAGCTCCTATCTAACTCTGATAATACTCAAGAGCCAAGGTATTTTCAGTTATCTTTTTATAACTCTTAAGGAATAAATTTAGCCAGCGGAACATTTACACACATTAGAGTCATTATTGCCACAATAGAGAAAATATTGTCATATTAAAATTTGACCGTTCATACCATACACAGTTGTATAATTCGTTAAAATATAATCTTAGCCTCAGATATTCACTCTTTCTATTAAACAATGAAGCCTTATAATGCACCTTATAATAAGTATGTTTTCATACTTATTTCAAGTAGTTTTTTATAATTTTTATAATAATAATAATTATTTATTTTTTTCACAGCTGTAATAAATTTAACTATTCATGGATATTCATGGTTACCTTTAAATGGTAGAGTTGACTGCACTAAATGTCAAATGAAATCTGTTATACTAATGCATTATAAGATAAGTTGGGGGAAGATTCCCCCCTTAAGAAAAATGTTCCTTTACTTTAAAACATATTTAGATAGAAATTTGGCATGTACAGACTGATTAGCCAATGTGTTATAAAGAGAAATAAACATTTGCTAATTTATTTCTTAAGTGTCATTAATATAAAATACTAAATTAACTACTCTTTTTAAAGTTGAGTTTTTATAATTTAGTTAAACATTTGAGTAACTGTTAACAGACAAAGTAGAATTCCATGAAAAGAAATTGGATTATATACGGTAAATTTATTATATGACTTACAATCAAGCAATTCAGTTAGTTAGTTATAGGTTTTAATGAATGAATCAAAGTAAATGCCATTACTGAATAATAACCCCATGAATTACAATGAAAATAAAATAAAAATAAGAACATTTAATAATAATAATAACAGTTTTATATGCCAGTTCTGGGAGGGGTGTCTTATCCCAAGGGTTTAATTTGATCTTTTTACTGCAAATGAAACACAATGACAATGTGTAGAAAAAAAAAAAAACACACACACACCAACAAGAAACAGAAACAACACCCAATTTTTCGACCCCATTACAAATCTTTATGAAAAAGTTATTGTTGGCAACTTGCAAAAAATGCATAGACTCACCGCTGCTTTATAGATATCGTTCATTGTATGTCACCTGTGAAGAGATCAGGCGAAGTGCTGATGCCGATGAAGGGCAGAAAACACAGTGGTAAATGAGCTTTATGGAGCAGTACAGCCTGTTCCTTCCTGTCCCTCTGAGTATGGGACGTCTATCACAGTCACTCCAGTCTGATAAAACAATGTGGTCATGATGGGCGTTCACTCAAAAATGTGAGGGCAAACTATCAGCAAACTAATTTAATCTTAGTGTCTGAGCAAAGAAATTCACTTGCATACAATTTTAATATACCAGTAAAATAAACAAACAAACAAATAAATAAATAATAGAATAAAATATGAAAGTGTCTCTGTGTCATTTGCAGGCATTTCTCTACCATGTATTCAGGAGAGACAAAGGCATCAATGCACTTTACTAAATATAGCAACTGCATCAGGTCAGCTAAATAGCTCAAGTATTAAAGACATACTGTAAGAGAAACACTGGCAAACTGGATAGACTCATGAACACACACACATACAACAGCAAATGATAACATACAGACAGCATCATAACTGCTGAATTGCTTTCATTGTCCTCATTTGTAAGTCGCTTTGTGTAATGGCTAAATAAATAAATAAATAAAAAGGCAGGCATGCGTTTAGTTTATGGTCTACACAGGCAGCTACATTTTAAGACAGAATTAAAAGAAACAGAATATTTGAAACATACAGAGCTCCTATAGTATGGAGAACACTGGGAGATCTTGGTGAAGGAAAAAATAACAGATGGAAGCAAAACTGCTTTTGCGTTCTCTCACAAAAGTATTGTTCACAAATGTATCACAAAAGCATTGACATTTTTCCTCACCATATTATTTCCTTGACAAATGTTATGCAAGCAAATGCAAAGGGTTCTCCGTGAACTCAGAAGTTTTCAGAGTGAACACAAAAGGATTGACGTAATCAGACCTAGTGTCAACAAATGTATGCCTAAAATGAATGAGTGGGCATCAGTGAGACTTTCAAATGGAGAGGAAAGGCTACAAATATGTAAAAGAAGAACAGTTTATAGTTTATGGTTTATAGTTTATATAGTACAAATGACAAAATTATGACTACAGATTAGCGGTTGTCATTTTTTTCCTCCTATGTGACCCTAGGGGGACTATATTTTTACAGTGTAGAACCAGTCAAGTCAAAGTCAAGTCACCTTTATTTATATAGCGCTTTAAACAAAATACATTGCGTCAAAGCAACTGAACAACATTCATTAGGAAAACTGTGTCAATAATGCAAAATGACAGTTAAAGGCAGTTCATCATTGAATTCAGTGATGTCATCTCTGTTTAGTTTAAATAGTGTCTGTGCATTTATTTGCAATCAAGTAGGGGTGCACCGATCATGATCGGCCGATCGGTATGCACATCTCGTCAGTAAAGCTGGTTCTCTAATCAGCAGTAAATTCCATCAGGTGCGTGATTTCACATAGAGCAGCTGTTACTAGACAGAGCCGTTGTTAACTGAGAAGCTGCGCAAATCCATGTTCATCATCAGCGTTTATTTGCGCAACTACTCAGTTAACAATGGCTCTGTGTAGTAACAGCGGCTCTATGTGAAATCACGCACCTGAGGGAATTTACCGCTGATTAGAGAACCGGCTTTACTGACGAGATGCGCAATAACGATGCGCAATGGCCGATTTCGATCGGTGCACCCCTACAATCAAGTCAACGATATCGCTGTACATGAAGTGACCCCAACTAAGCAAGCCAGAGGCGATAGCGGCAAGGAACCAAAACTCCATCGGTGACAGAATGGAGAAAAAAACCCTGGGAGAGACCAGGCTCAGTTGGGGGGCCAGTTCTCCTCTGACCAGACGAAACCAGCAGTTCAATTCCAGGCTGCAGCAAAGTAAGATTGTGCAGAAGAATCAGGAAGATATTGTATTAATAAGGAACAATGGAACAACTGCAGATAGAACAGCACCAGCTCTAGGTCTTAATGCAAAAAAGAACATGAACTACCCAAACCTATCTACTATCTATCTACATCCAGCCACTGCTGAGCACAGCATGAGTATAACTAGGCATCAGGTGCAACGCATACTCAGGTTTTATCTGAGGAGCCGAGCTGGTGATGCTCAGTGATGGTACAGCAGCTGTGGCGACGGGATGGGACGTCTCCGTTCCCTCCTTCAGGAAACAAGGGTTACAAACTTAACTGAAACATTCACTTTCAGTCAGTCACTATCAAATTTGACATTGGTAATGATTGACTTTGGGATCCCTACCAAAGCGCCACAGAGGCTGCCACTTCCAGTGTCCTGTGCCCCCTTTTGGGATAGACCGGGGCACACAACAAGAAAACCAGTCACTGTTTGTCGTAACACTACCCACTCATTGAGATTGGATAACACTGGGAAAACGTACCCATTCCACTTGGAACAGGAGCATTTCAGAAGCCCTATCATTCCCGGAGAAGGTTTCAGAAGCACTTACACATATGATTAACCATTTAAGTGCTTATGGAAGATTAGAGGTGAAATGGCAGAAGTCTGCCAGGGAAACACAGGGCTCTGAGGCTATGCCGTGGACTTTACACATATTTGATCCACTCAGGTCTCTACATATGGAACCCAGCCCTCTACTGGTTCTCACGGATTCAATGAGTGATGGCCTTGCACCGGACGTTCCGCCATGTCTGTCTGCTGAGGGGATGGGGGAGCTCGATTAGGTCTACCGTAGGGACTTTCTGAAGCGGCTTGGCAAGCAGACACTAAACCGGGGCTTCTTAGTCTTACCCATTTGATGTGAGAACCCAGGAGGAAACCGGCTCCATACAAAGGCTATAGAATCTAGAATAACCTCAATAAAGTTAATTAAAGTTAACGTCAATAGAATAACATAAAGTTTCATGAGGTCTGGAAGTGGGTGCCAAAGGGTTCCCCTCTCTGAGTCAGTGGATGCTTCCTCAGAGGAATCTGCCAGGTAGGGGCTGTAACAAGTCCAGGAGAGTTTGACCCAAAGGCCCAACCAGCTAAGGTGCGAGAGCACCAAGTCCTGGTGTTTCACACTGATCCTGATCTAGTATGAGTCAGTCATCAAGGTAGTTGAGAATGCGAATGCCCTGCTCTTTCAGGGGAACAAGGTCTACCTCTGCACCTTTTGTGAAGACACAGGGCAACAGGGAAATCCCTTTGAATGGGAGCAGCAGCAATGGTCTGTGGTGCGGAAGGATCAATACATGAAAGTATGCGTCCTTTAGGTTGATCGCTGCAATCCAATCTCGGGGACGGCCCATTTCAAGATGAGCAGATGCAAGATTGGTTATAATCCACCGCCCTTCTTGGGTACAGTGAAGTAGGGGCCATTTTTAGGGGTCATTGGTTTTACCCAGTCTTCATATCAGCTGGAGGTACATCCTAGCACGTCCTTCACCAGAAGGACTGTGATCGCCACATGCAAAACAGGACCACTGGCTGCCTTAACTGGTGTGAAGCTGATGGTACTGAACTTGTGGAGGTGCTGGACGAACTGAATCACATAGCCGAGTCTGTTGTCCACAGGAGCTAGCGAGACAGTTTGAAATGACTCATTCAAGAATGCCACCTCACCGCGATTAATGCCCAGACACGTGAGGCAGTGATTGTGACCATCTCCCAATGTCAGGGAACGACCCCATCCAGAAAAACATGGGTGATATGTTGTCTGTAGCAAGATACAAAGGCATTTTTACAAAGATGTAACTTCGAGTTTGCCAGATGCAATGTTGTCTTTAGAAATTCGCACCCATGAAGGGCAAAAGCTCTTTTAGCTTGCTGAAGTGCACAGGGGAGATGGCTTCCTGCAACCCACTCGACATGGGAAATGTCTCGGTTACATATGTAACCCTCGTTCCTTGAAGGAGGGAGTGGAGACGCCACATTGGTGACCGACGCAAAATGGGATAACGCTTCAATAGACCAATCTACTATGAGTGTAAACTAAACAAGCCAATGCATATTGGCATGCAATTATTGCATCCAGCTGCCGCTGATCACAGCATGAGTATAAGAAGACATCAGGTGCAATGCATACCAGGTTTTCGCTGAGGAGATGAGCCAGAGACCCGGCAGCTCAGCGGCGGTACAGCAACCATGGCGACGGGACGTAGCATCTCCGTTCCCTCCTTCAGGGAACGAGGGTTACCATACATAACCGAGACGTTCCCTTTCAGTCGGTCACTCTCGATGCCACTTCGGTGACCGACGCAAAATGGGATGACTACAAAAGCACCATTGGTGCTGCCCTTTCCAGTGCCCTGTGCGCCTGTGCCCCTATTAGGTGTAGGCCAGGGCTCGGAACAAGTAGTTCCACTCACCGTTGTCAAAGCACTACCTCACTGGGTGAGATTGGATAATGAAGGCCTGGCACCGGCCATTCCGCCGTGTCCAGCTGCCTAGGGTGATGGAGGACCTCAACAGGGTCTACAGTACGGACACTCTAGAACAGTTTAAGCAAGCCAACACTAACCGGGGCCTCTCAGTGCCACTACCCAGTTGAGGTGAGAACACAGGAGGATACCGGCTATATACGAAGGCTATAAAACCTAGCAAACGTATTGGGGGTCACCCAGCCGGCAGCTCTACAAATGTCTGTCAGCGAGGCGCCATGAGCCAGCGCCCAGGAGGATGCAACATTTCTAGATGAGTGAGCTCGGAAACTGAACGGGCAGGGCACACCCTGAGCCTGATAAGCCAGGGTTATGGCATTCACAATTCAGTGGGCCATCCTCTGCTTAGAGACGGCATTCCCCTTCTGCCAGCCTCCATAACAGACAAAGAGCTGGTCTGAGGTCCTGAAGCTTTGTGTCCGGTCTACGTAGCATCTCAATGCTCGGACGGGACAGAGCAAAGCCAGGGCTGGGTCTGCCTCCTCCAGGGGCAGCGCTTGCAGGTTCAACACTTGGTCTTTAAAGGATGTAGTGGGAACCTTGGGTGGTAGCCAGGCCGGGGCCTCAGAATTACCTGGGAGTCAGCCAACCCAAACTCCAGGCACGAATCGTCGACCGAAAATGCATGCAGGTCCCCTACCCTCTTGATGGAGGCCAGTGCAAGCAGGAGCAGGGTTTTCAATGAAATACACTTTAGCTCCACTGAATGAAAAGGCTCGAATTGGCCCTGCTGTAGCGATTTAAGCACTAGAGTCAGGTCCCAAGAGGGTATAAAGGGGGGCCGGGAAGGATTTATCCTCCTGGCCCCTCTAAGGAACCTGACGATGAGGTCATGCTTACCCAAAGACTTCCCATTCACGGGGTCATGGTACGCAGCAATAGCAGCAACCTGGACTTTGAGGGTGAAGGGAGACAGCCTTTGCTCCAGCCCTTGCTGCAGAAAGGAAAGCATGACCGCAATTGGGCATTTTCGGGGGTCTTCTCGGAGAGAAGAACATCACTCGGTGAACAGGTTCCAATTCAAGGCGTAAGCGTGTCTCGTAGAAGGTGCTCTTGCCAAAGTAATGGTGTTCACTATCTCTTGGGGTAGGTCACCTAGAACCTCCGCATCCCATCCAGGGACCAGATATGGAGTTTCCAAAGGTCTGGACGCGGGTGCCAAGCGGTCCTCCGTCTCTGAGTCAGTAGATCATTCCTCAGAGGAATCGGCCAAGGAGAGGCTGTCGCGAGGAGCACTAGCTCTGGGAACCAGGTCTGAGTCCACTAGCAAGACTTGCTCCTCGTCCTCCCGGACTTTGCACAATGTCTGTGCGAGAAAGCTCACTGGGGGAGACGCATACTTGTGTAGGCCCCGCAGCCAGCTGTGTGCCAGTGTGTCCATGCCAAGAGAACCGCCGGCAGTTAGAGGTCTCTGGAGAAGCAAACAGGTCTACCTGAGTGGCTCCGAACCGTCTCCAAATCAGCTGGACCATCAGGGGATGGAGTCGCCATTCTCACGGGAGCATTGCTTAAGACAGCTCGTCGGCTGTATGGTTGAGCAGGCCCGGAATGTGCTGGAGCACCAAATCCCTGTGCTTGTACAACTGATCCTGAGATTGTGCTAGTATCAGCCAATCGTCTAGATAGTTGAGAATGCGAACACCCTGCTCTCTGAGGGGAACAAGAGCTGCCTCCGTGACTTGCGTGATGACACGGGGAGACAGTGACAGCCCGAAGGGCAGGACCTTGTACTGATATGCCTGTCCTTTGAATGCAAACCGCAGAAAAGGTTTGTGGCGTGGAAGGATGGATACATGAAAATACGTGTCCTTCGGGTTGATCGCTGCAAACCAATCTCGTGGATGGATGCATTTCTGTGTCAACATCTTGAATGGTAGCCGGTGAAGGGCCCAATTCAAAACTCGCAGATCCAAGATCAGTCGTAACCCACCGCCTTTCTTCGCTATTAGGACTGCGATCTCTTCCCACAAAACAGGGGCATCGGATGCTTTCACTGTAGTGAAGCAGATACAGCTGAACTTGGGGGGGGGGGGCACTGGGTGAACTGAATCGCATAGCCAAGGCTGATGGTCCGCAGAAGCCAGCAAGACGGGCTGGGTAGCGCTGACCAGGCGCTTAAAAACCGTACAAGTGGGACCAGCAGCACTACAGCCGTACCCGCAGTGGGGCACAGGGGTGGACCACAGGGACCCAACTCGGGCGGCTTGAGCAGGCCTGAGTGTGGTGCGAGAGTGGGGTGCAGGGCTCACCTGGTTCCACGGATTGGCAGAGGGTGAGTGAGTAGGGCCTTTGTTGATGCTCTCGAACCACCCACTGCTACCTTCTGGGGAAGGAGGAGGATGAGTGAGGTCCGGTGCTTGGCCATCCGCAACTCTCCGTGCCCTCCTGAGACCCAGAGAGGAAGAAAACTGCTCTCTCATTGAGATTCTCCGCCTGGCCCTCCTCCAGGGGAGGGAGAGGTGCCTTCACCACCCCCCAGAAAGCAGCTACCTCTCTCTGGGTCACCCATCCCGGGGCCTCTTGCTCTTCCGCTCACCGCCAGGTTTGACTGGAGGGGCAGCCTGACTGCGCCCAGCTTTACGGCACCACTTGGAGGCTGCTGCAGATGGAGCTGCTGCGAAACTCCATCGGTGACAGAATGTAGAAAAAAAAACCTTGGGAGAAACCAGGCTCAGTTGGGGGACCAGTTCTCCTCTGACCAGACGAAACCAGTAGTACAATTCCAGGCTGCAGCAAAGTCAGATTGTGCAGAAGCATCATCTGTTTCCTGTGGTCTTGTCCTGGTTGTCCTCTGAGACAAGGTCTTTACAAGGGATCTGTATCTGGGGCTCTAATTGTCCTGGTCTCCGCTGTCTTTCAGGGCAGTAGAGGTCCTTTCTAGGTGCTGATCCACCATCTGGTCCATCACCATCCTGTCTGCCAGACCCAGCCAGAGATGGCGGTCCTTGATCACTAATGTGGACATCGCACGGCCCAGCGAACTCTCGGTGACCTTCGTCGCTCGAAGCGCAAGGTCAGTGGTGGTATGGAGTTCTATTAGAACCGCTGGATCGTGACCATCCTCGTGCAGGTCCTGAGCTCAGTGCCTGAGCCTGGTGCACCTGCAATAACGCCATGGCATGTAAGGCAGAAGCAGCTTCCCCGCAAGCCGTATAGGCACCGCTGGTTAGACCTGACGAATGCCTACAGACCCGGGATGGCAGTACAAGATATCCCAGTTTGCGTCGGTCACCGACGTGGCGTCAAGAGTGACCGACTGAAAGGGAACCACCACTGCTGAAGTGCCGTACCACCAACACAAAGAGCTCCAAAGAGTGCGCTGAACTCATTCAGTCTTGTTCTCTCAGTAGTGTAGGCAGGAACAAAATTATGTGATCGCTCGGCTCCGAAGCGAAACTCTGAGTATGCATTGTACCTTCTACCTAGTTATACTTGTTGTGCGATAGCGGCAGCTGGATGCAATCATCAAGTAGTCTACACTCAAAGTGGTTTGGTCTCTCTAAGCGAGATCCCAAAGTCGGTCATTACCAACGTGACGTCAAGTGTGATTGACTGGAAGGGAACCCAAGATAGTAAAGGCTGTTTTTGGTCTTTCCGCTGGTCACACATATAAGAATAGAATAGTATCGAATAGCTTTTTATTGTCATTGTACAGCTGTACAACAAAACTTTTTTGCTTTCACATTGAAAGTACACACGTACATATAAAAATGTAAATTTAACAAAATGTGACAATGAGACAGAAAAAGTAAAGAGTGCAAATGTAAACAGGTGTACAAAATACAGTTCAAATGTAAACAAATATATACCAAATGCACAAAGCTATAGTAGCAAATATCTACAGTAGTGAATGAAATATTAATAAATACATGAGAATTAAAGAATAAATATATTTCGGACAGGAACCACTTTGGCAAGTTTACTTGAGTTTATTGAACACAATTTATCTTTGGCGGTATGGTTCCTTATGGGGGTTCTTGCTCCCAGAATAATTGAACATACAAGAGCTTTAAACATATATCCCCCCGGAACCATCAGCTTAGAAATACATGACAATTAAGACTCTTAATAATGTCTTTAAAGCAAACAGTGATAATCATGTTGATGTGGCAGTGGGACGTCTATCCTGTAGCCTGGTTATGAAGATGAGTGTTTCTCAGCAGTGAGGTCAATGCCTGCTAAGATTTGAAAGCCTTAGTGATCTGAAACAAAGAAGACAACTACCAGAAGGTGCACGGTAATGTGCTCATGCTTATAATGGGGAGGGAGGGAGGGAGGGATGCAAGCCGTTGAGCATACTTACCGAGCAGTGGGGCCTCGTATATATGTCCCGTGTCTAATAGGAGAGTGGTAGTGATTGGAGCGATTTGACAGCTGCCCAGATCAGCTGGTCAAGTCAAGTCAAGTCATCTTTATTTATATACTGCTTTAAACAAAATACATTGCGTCAAAGCAACTGAACAACATTCATTAGGAGAACAGTCTATCAATATGCAAAATGATAGTTAAAGGCAGTTCATCATTGAATTCAGTGATTTCATCTCTGTTCAGTTAAATAGTGTCTGTGCATTTATTTGCAATCAAGTCATCGATATCGCTGTAGATGAAGTGACCCCAACTAAGCAAGCCAGAGGCGACAGCGGCAAGGAACCGAAACTACATCGGTGACAGAATGTAGAAAAAAACCTTGGGAGAAACCAGGTTCAGTTGGGGGGCCAGTTCTCCTCTGACCAGACAAGACCAGTAGTTTAATTCCAGGCTGCAGCAAAGTCAGATTGTGCAGAAGAATCATCTGTTTCCTGTGGTCTTGTCCTGGTGGTCCTCTGAGACAAGGTCTTTACAGGGGACCTGTATCCGGGGCTCTAGTTGTCCTGGACTCCGCTGTCTTTCAGGGCAGTAGAGGTCCTTTCTAGGTGCTGATCCACCATCTGGTCTGGATACATACTGGATCCGGGTGACTGCAGTGACCCTCTGATCTGGATACAGACTGGATCTGGTGGCTATGGTGACCTCGGAATAAGAGAGAAACAGACAAATATGAGCATAGATGCCATTCTTCTAATGATGTAGCAAGTAAATCAGGTGTTATGTGAAGTGTTCCCGGTTCCGGTTTACCTAATTAATGCAGCCTAAAAATCCTTTAACAGATTTGAATATTAAAAGCATATTAGTATTTTATATGTAAGCCAGGTTAAAGAGATGGGTCTTTAATCTAGATTTAAACTGCAAGAGTGTGTCTGCCTCCCGAACAATGTTAGGTAGTTTATTCCAGAGTTTAGAGAAAAGGATCTGCCGCCCGCAGTTGATTTTGATATTCTAGGTATTATCAAATTGCCTGAGTTTTGAGAACGTAGCGGACATAGAGGATTATAATGTAAAAGGAGCTCATTCAAATACTGAGGTGCTAAACCATTCAGGGCTTTATAAGTAATAAGCAATATTTTAAAATCTATACGATGTTTGATATGGAGCCAGTGCAGTGTTGACAGGACCGGGCTAATATGGTCATACTTCCTGGTTCTAGTAAGAACTCTTGCTGCTGCATTTTGGACTAGCTGTAGTTTGTTTACTAAGCGTGCAGAACAACCACCCAATAAAACAATAATCTAACCTTGAGGTCATAAATGCATGGTTTAACATTTTTGCATTTGACATTGAGAGCATAGGCCGTAATTTAGATAAGTCATCTTTACCACATCTATGCCTAAATGCATTGCCTAAATCTATGCCTAAATGCATTGAGTTGATGCCATTCAATTCAACAGGTGTACCTAATAAAGTGGTCTATGAGTGTGTGTCTGTGTGTGTGTGTGTGTGTGTGTGTGTGTGTTTGTATATATATATATAAAGTTGATTATTTGATGTTGGAGTATGTGTGAGGACATGACAAATGCTGAGACAATGCTTTGATGCTGATGCAAAATGAAGCTTTGACTTGGGTAAAAAAAATCGCAAATTGCGTTATTTCAAAAACAGGGCTTGAATGTATGTGTGCATGCTTTTTTACCTTATTCTGCTGTCTTTTATTGTCTTATTTTTTCTTTCATTTGAGGACACAGTGTGTGAGGAAATTGCTGTTCATCTGTGCTCTGCTACTATATGGTTTCTATGGCAACCTCTCCAAAATGATGTGCTCTGAATAGCGCTTCAATGAGATGTGGGGTGATTACAGTCTAGGAAGGAAGGCTGATGTTTCTGTTAGCCATCGCTGTAAAGGGAAGTGTGCAGTACTCTAATAAAAGCACTCTCCTTGTCCTCGTATTATGGTTCTGCATGTCAGAGGAAAAATTTGAATCCAAAAGTTAGTATCATTTGTAAAGCAATGTGCTCAGGACCAGCACATAACCAGCTCAAACCAGCAGCCATGCTTCAAAACATTTCTAGCCTGAATATGCTGGATTGTTCAACAGGGTTGTGCTCCACAGTGTGGCCTTGAGGCATGATTTTAAAATTCATCCTGAATCCAGACTATATTCAGTCCAAATAACCTGCTTAATTGTGGACGAACCCACAACCAAGGGTGCAATCCAAAGGAGCCAACACTTACTATAATGACAATTATATTATAAAGTTTTGCAAGTGTGTTGGTTCAGGTATGTGTTACCAGGATGGTGTGTCAATCAAAACACAAAGGATCCAGTTTTCGATGATCTTTATGTGTCAACTATAGTGTTACAAGGCAATCAATAGAGCTGTATAGCAATCAAATATAAAGTTTTATGGTTTCTATGAACAAGAGACAAAGAAGCAATCTTAAATATAATAAGCTACATAGGAATTCAGGCAATAAGTAAAAAATAATAAAATCCAATTAACTCAACAATAAACAGTTTAACAATCAAATAGGAACACTGATATATATGAATAATAAATTGCATGTAACTCAAACATACATAACCTCAAGAATTAACATTATATAAAACAAAGCCAAAGAAATAAACATACAAAATCAGGAACAAACTATTCGACATGTAGAAAAATGATTTATCAGGTACAGTAACCCTCCTTCTTTAATGCAGTGTCTCAGAAGAAGCAAATGCCACATTCAGACTCCAGAACAGTTTTTATGCATATGCCATCTTAGAACTAAACTCTGTAGCATTTGGACCAGTCAGACACACAACTATTTTGTTATATTTAACAAATAATATCTAACACCTTTTCATCTAACCAAAGGGTCTATGGACTCTTCCCCTGACATGCAGCTATCACCTTTAAAAAGGCAGAACAGGCCTCTGGTTCCACAGCAACCAAAGGCACACTATCTGATAATGCTAGTTTATGGCTTCCAGGAATGCGGCAAAGCAACTCTTAACTTAAGTATCTCAAAAACAGACACATGATGTCCATAAAAATGGACTCTGTTAAGTTCATAAGAAAACCTCTCTTTGAATGAACACACATATCCTTTATGTCATTGTGTATATTATTGCTGTTCTTGTATATTGTCTGTTGAATTTGACTGTTTTATGCATGCTTATGATACTCATTTATGTAATCTTACTTATATGTAATCTTACCAAGTTTAGTATCTATGAATTCGTCATCTGATGATCCTTTATACTATATGTTGGTACATAAGCAATATATTAGTATTCTAAGAATCTTGAAGATTCTTCTCTTGTACCCCCACTCGATTTCCATTTTGCAAATTGCCATGCTTTCACATAAAGGGTTGTAAAACTCTTCATTAGTTCCAGCCTCCTGCTTGGAATTTCAGCCTTTCTCATTGGACAAGCCCATCCTGAGAGTCGTGAACCTTCTCAGACCTTAAAGGCTTACAGTCACTTAAATCAGTGACCCACCTGCAGTCTGCAGTTCTTTAGAGTCAAGAATTCCAGGATAAGATTCTCAGCTAAGAGCCTTAAAACCCACCCTTACCTTGCGCCAGGCCTTCAGTCTTGACTTTCCATTCATCAAGATCCTCTGATTCGAACTGGTCTTTCTCATCAACTCACGTCAGCAGAGACCAACTGGAGCCCGAAAGTGCATCAGGACTCTTTTCCAAACAGGCGAGAAGTGCAAGTATCAAACTTGTTAATTGATACATTAAGTATAATATCCACCTTTTTCAAAGGTGTGTTTGAACTAAGAAACAGATGTTTCCTTCAGGCTGTAGATCTGCTGAATATCAAATTGTATGATAGCTTCATGTTTTTATTTCTCTTCTCTTTACTGCTTAAGCTTTAAAAAATAAATAAATAAATAAAAATATGTAAAATATATATATACGAAAAGACAGCAATTGTTCCCTGCCAAGCCATGTACTGTAGAAGCATCTACACTTGGATGGAATGCATTTCATGCTGTGGGTCAGACTAGTGCTGCCCTGCACACCATGGGTTCTGCAGGTGTATCAGGCTGATCTAAAAAAATAAAAAATAATAAAAAATTCTGAGTGCCAGGAGGAGACTTTTATTATGTTTCTCACTCACTGTGCTCAAGTGTGGGGTCTGTCAAAAAATAAATAAATACATAAAACAGTCCCGACCCGATCCAGCTCCTCTGGGGATGGAGGTTCAAAGAGAGAGTGTGGCGAGTTGTGCACCCCCTCATAGGACTGGGGAACAGCTTGTATCACTTGGCAGCCACAGATGGAGCTGGACTAAAGTACGGTCATCATGACCAAAGCAAGGGCCTTAATAGGGAGCCAGTGCATTGTTGACAGAACCGGGCTAATATTGTCATACTGCCTGGTTCTAGTAAGAATTTTAGCTGCTGCATTTTGGACTAGCTGGAGTTTGTTTATTAAGCGTGCAGAACAACCACCCAATAAAGCATTACAGTAATCTAACTATGAGATCAAGAACGCATAAATTAACATTTCTGCATTTGACATTGAGAGCATAGGTTGTAATTTAGATATATTTTTGAGATTGAAAAATGCATCTTTACACATGCTAGAAACGTGGCTTTCAAATGAAAGATTGCTATCAAATAACATACCTAGTTACCTAACTGCTGATGAAGAATTGACATAGAAGCCATCTAGTCTTAGACAGTGTTGTATGTTATTACATGCAAGTCCAGTCAAGTCACCTTTATAAACATTTGAAAGTCAAGTCATCTTTAAAAACATTTGAAAGTTGTGAATTTTGAAAATCACATTGGACCTAGGGACTTTATACAGCATATAGTAAAGATGGTAATTCTTTCTCATAGCTTCTTTTTTATCTATTTAAAATCCAATATGGTGTCTTTCCTAAATAAAAGTCTAGTATTGTAAAAATGGCAGACATCTGAACATTACATATGGGAAACAAGCAACGATTTTCTTGCTAACATGCCCTATTTCTAGCTAAGGCAACATAATTGCTAAACATTTCATCACCACTTAACTTATTATTGTTAAATACACTTAAAATGTGTAAAAGCATTACTTAGCATTGTTTTATTCATCACTTTGAAGAATTAAAAAAAAAATGTATTGTATACAAAAAGGTTTATTGTCACCAGCCAATGAAGGACTGCACTTATCAGAAAACATTCTGCTTCCCACATCTGAAGTTGTAATCACAAGTTGGTCATGTTCAAGTGCTTCATTATCTGAAAGAACAGAAGGCACAATGGACAGCCTATTCATTCATGCCTGTTTCTTGGGGAAATTTTATTAAAGCCAAAAGGTGTAGATTAGAAGATATTTTGTCAATATCCAACAGGTTGTGAATACAATGTAGCGTCCCATTCATTGGTAGCCATATGCAGTTCAGACCAAATGTTTGGACACACCTTCTCATTCAAAGAGTTTTCTTTATTTTCAAGACTATGAAAATTGTAGAGTCACACTGAAGGCATCAAGGGCTATTTGACCAAGAAGGAGAGTGATGGGGTGCTGCGCCAGATGACCTGGCCTCCACAGTCACCAGACCTGAACCCAATCGAGATGGTTTAGGGGTGAGCTGGACCGCAGACAGAAGGCAAAAGGGCCAACAAGTGCTAAGCATCTCTCGGGGAACTCCTTCAAGACTGTTGGAAGACCATTTCAGGTGACTACCTCTTGAAGCTCATCAAGAGAATGCCAAGAGTGTGCAAAGCAGTAATCAAAGCAAAAGGTGGCTACTTTGAAGAACCTAGAATATGACATATTTCCATATATAATTCCACATGTGTTAATTCATAGTTTTGATGCCTTCAGTGTGAATCTACAATTTTCATAGTCATGAAAATAAAGAAAACTCTTTGAATGAGAAGGTGTGTCCAAACTTTTGGTCTGTACTGTAAATGTAACCCGTTATAACACTCTATTATGGAGTTCTAAATAAACAGATCAGATTGAATGGGCACAGTAGCATGAGACTATAGCCTACTTAATATCTAAGTTCATAAAGAGGATTTGAGACAGCAATTTCACTACACCTTGTGAAAGGAAAAAAATTATATTGTACTGTATCGATATTGTCAAATGAACGACAGTTGAAAATATACCGTAAATATAACAGAGTAAAATACAATCAGGTCTGTTTGTTATGACAAAAAAAAAAATTTCCAAACACAATTCAGAAAGTCTTTTCCTTATGTTCTCAGTTGTCCCTTTGTTTTCTCCTTAAAAGTCTGATCCTTCCGGAAATAAAATTGAAGAGGTTGAAAAAAATAGAAAGAAAGAGAAAAAAAAATAGTAGCCACGTGACAGAAGAAAGATTTACTACCCTTGTAGTTTTAAACTCAGTTTCACTCAAAGTATCCGAAATGTGTGTGTTCTCTTATCTGTATCCAGGGGTTGATAACAAGTCAAGCTAAGTCAAGTCACCTTTATTTATATAGCGCTTTAAACAAAATACATTGCGTCAAAGCAACTGAACAACATTCATTAGGAAAACAGTGTGTCAATAATGCAAAATGATAGTTAAAGGCAGTTCATCACTGAATTCAGTGATTTCATCTCTGTTCAGTTAAATAGTGTCTGTGCATTTATTTGCAATCGAGTCAACGATATCGCTGTAGATGAAGTTACCCCAACTAAGCAAGCCAGAGGCGACAGCGGCAAGGAACCGAAACTCCATCGGTGACAGAATGGAGAAAAAATCCTTGGGAGAAACCAGGCTCAGTTGGGGGGCCAGTTCTCCTCTGACCAGACGAAACCAGTAGTTCAATTCCAGGCTGCAGCAAAGTCAGATTGTGCAGAAGAATCATCTGTTTCCTGTGGTCTTGTCCTGGTGGTCGTCTGAGACAAGGTCTTTACAGGGGATCTGTAGTTGTCTTGGTCTCGGCTGTCTTCCAGACCAGATGATCCACCATCTGGTCTGGATACGTGTTGGATCCGGGTGATTGCAGTGACCCTCTGATCTGGATACAGACTGGATCTGGTGGCTACGGTGACCTCGGAATAAGAGAGAAACAGACAAATATTAGCGTAGATGCCATTCTTCTAATGATGTAGCAAGTACATAGGGTGTTATGGGAAGTGTTTCCGGTTCCGGTTTACCTAATTAATGCAGCCTAAAAATCCTTTAACGGATTTGGATATTAAAAGCATATTAGTATGTTATGTGTACGCCAGGTTAAAGAGATGGGTCTTTAATCTAGATTTAAACTGCAAGAGTGTGTCTGCCTCCCGAACAATGTTAGGTAGGTTATTCCAGAGTTTAGGCGCCAAATAGGAAAAGGATCTGCCGTCCGCAGTTGATTTTGATATTCTAGGTATTATCAAATTGCCTGAGTTTTGAGAACGTAGCGGACATAGAGGATTATAATGTAAAAGGAGCTCATTCAAATACTGAGGTGCAAAACCATTCTGGGCTTTATAAGTAATAAGCAATATTTTAAAATCTATACAATGTTTGATATGGAGCCAGTGCAGTGTTGACAGGACCGGGCTAATATGGTCATACTTCCTGGTTCTAGTAAGAACTCTTGCTGCTGCATTTTGGACTAGCTGTAGTTTGTTTACTTAGCGTGCAGAACGACCACCCAATAAAGCATTGCAATAATCTAACCTTGAGGTCATAAATGCATGGATTAACATTTCTGCATTTGACATTGAGAGCATAGGCCGTAATTTAGATATATTTTTAAGATGGAAAAATGCCGTTTTACAAATGCTAGAAACGTGGCTTTCTAAGGAAAGATTGCGATTAAATAGCACACCTAGGTTCCTAACTGATGACGAAAAATTGACAGAGCAACCATCAAGTCTTAGACAGTGTTCTAGGTTTTCAGTGTTCTAGAGTTTTTAGGTCCTATAATTAACACCTCTGTTTTTTCAGAATTCAGCAGTAAGAAATTACTCGTCATCCAGTTTTTTATATCGACTATGCATTCCATTAGTTTTTCAAATTGGTGTGTTTTACCGGGCCGCGAAGAAATATAGAGCTGAGTATCATCAGCATAACAGTGAAAGCTAACACCATGTTTCCTGATGATATCTCCCAAGGGTAACATATAAAGCGTGAAGAGTAGCGGCCCTAGTACTGAGTCTTGAGGTACTCCATACTGCACTTGTGATCGATAGGATACATCTTCATTCACTGCTACGAACTGATGGCGGTCATATAAGTACGATTTAAACCATGCTAATGCACTGATGCCAACAAAGTGTTCAAGTCTATGCAAAAGAATGTTGTGGTCAATTGTGTCAAACGCAGCACTAAGATCCAATAAAACTAATAGAGAGATACACCCACGATCAGATGATAAGAGCAGATCATTTGTAACTCTAAGGAGAGCAGTCTCAGTACTATGTTACGGTCTAAATCCTGACTGGAAATCCTCACATAAACCATTTTTCTCTAAGAAGTAATATAGTTGTGAGGATACCACCTTTTCTATTATCTTGGACAGAAAAGGGAGATTCGAGATTGGTCTATAATTAACTAGTTCTTTGGGGTCAAGTTGTGGTTTTTTGATGAGAGGCTTAATAACAGCCAGTTTGAAGGTTTTGGGGACATATCCTAATGACAATGAGAAATTAATAATAGTCAGAAGAGGATCTATGACTTCTGGAAGCACCTCTTTTAGGAGCTTAGATGGTATAGTGTCTAACATACATGTTGTTGGTTTAGATGATTTAACAAGTTTATACAATTCTTCCTCTCCTATGGTAGAGAATGATTGGAACTGTTCCTCAGGGTGTCTATAGTGCACTGTCTGATGTGATACTGTAGCTGACGGCTGAATGGTTGCAATTTTATCTCTAATAGTATCGATTTTAGAAGTAAAGTAGTTCATAAAGTCATTACTGCTGTGGTGTTGGGAAATGTCAACACATGTTGAGGCTTTATTTTTCGTTAATTTAGCCACTGTATTGAATAAATACCTGGGGTTATTTTTGTTTTCTTCTAAAAGAGAAGAAAAGTAATCGGATCTAGCAGTTTTTAATGCTTTTCTGTAGGATATGTTACTTTCCCTCCAAGCAATACGAAATACCTATAGTTTTGTTTTCCTCCAGCTGCGCTCCATTTTTCGGGCTGCTCTCTTTAGGGTGCGAGTATGCTCATTATACCATGGTGTCAAACTGTTTTCCTTAACCTTCCTTAACCGTAAAGGAGCAACTTTATTTAAAGTGCTAGAAAAGAGAGAGTCCATAGTTTCTGTTACATCATCAAGTTGTTCTGAGGTTTTGGATATGCTAAGGAATTTGGTTACATCAGGAAGATAACTTAAAAAGCAGTCTTTTGTGTTAGAAGTGATGGTTCTTCCATACTTGTAACAAGAAGTAGAATTTACAATTTTGGCTATATGAAGTTTGCACAGAACTAAATAATGATCTGAGATATCATCGCTTGGCTGAATAATTTCAACACCATCAACATCAATTCCATGTGACAGTATTAAATCTAGAGTATGATTTCGACAATGAGTAGGTCCTGAAACGTGTTGTCTAACCCCAGTAGAGTTCAGAATGTCTATAAATGCTGATCCCAATGCATCTTTTACATTATCAACATGGATATTAAAATCACCAACTATTAAAACTTTATCTGCAGCCAGAACTAACTCGGATGTAAAATCACCAAACTCTTTAATAAAGTCTGTATGGTGCCCTGGTGGCCTGTATACAGTAGCCAGTACAAACATAACAGGGGATTTATCATTAACATTTGTTTCTCTGGATAATGTTATATGAAGCACCATTACTTCAAAAGAGTTATACTTGAAGCCTGCCCTCTGAGAAATCCTGAAAACGTTGTTATAAATTGAAGCAACACCTCCACCTTTGCCTTTCAGACGCGGCTCATGTTTATAACAGTAATCTTGGGGGGTGGACTCATTTAAAATAATGTAATCATCAGGTTTTAGCCAGGTTTCTGTCAAACAGAGTACATCTATATTATGATCAGTGATCATATTATTTACAAAAAGTGTTTTCGTAGAAAGGGATCTGATATTCAATAAGCCAAGCTTTATCATTTGTTTATCCATATTGCTTCTGTTTTTTATTTGTTAAACCTCAATTAAATTGTTAATCTTAACTTGGTTTGGACGTTTTTTGTTTTTTCTAGTTCGGGGAACAGACACAGTCTCTATAGTGTGATATCTAGGTGAAAAAGTCTCTATGTGCTGAGAATTAACTGACCTCTGTGACGGGAGGCAGCTAGCAGACGGTCGGTTTAGCCAGTCTGTCTGCTTCATGACCTGGGCCCCAATTAGTCAAGTATAAACACTAAGACTATTTGCCATATTTCTAGAGAGAAGAGTGGCGCCACCCCAGGAGGGATGAAGACCATCTCTTTTAAACAGGTCAGGTCTGCCCCAAAAGCTCGTCCAATTGTCTATGAAACCTATGTTATTCTGTGGGCACCACTTAGACATCCAGCCATTGAGTGATGACAATCTGCTATGCATCTCATCACCACGGTAAGCAGGGAGGGGACCAGAACATATTACAGTGTCTGACATCGTGCTTGCAAGTTCACACACCTCTTTAATGTTATTTTTAGTGATCTCCGACTGGCGAAGTCGAACATCATTAGCGCCGGCATGAATAACAATCTTACTGTATTTACGTTTAGCATTAGCCAGTACTTTTAAATTTGCCAAGATGTCAGGCGCTCTGGCTCCCGGTAAACATTTGACTATGGTGGCTGGTGTCTCTATATTCACGTTCCGTACAATAGAATCACCAATAATTAGAGCACTTTCATCAGGTTTCTCAGAGGGTGCATCATAGAGTGGGGAGAACCTGTTTAATGTTTTGATCGGAACAGAAGAGCGGTGTTTTGACCCACGACTACGCTGCCTCACCGTCACCCAGTTGCCCTGCTGCAGGGGCTCTGTTTCCAGAACCGAACAATGTACAGGAATCCCTGAGCTAGACGCATCCAAAGCCGTATCTAGAGCCCTAACATTCTTACTGTCCTCAATTAAAGTTTGGATGTGTGTCTCTAATTCTGAAATCTTCTCTGTCAGCCTAACTATTTCCCTGCATTTATCACATGTGAATCCCTCATCAGCGACAGAGATAGATAAACTGTACATGTGGCAAGAGGTGCAAGTAACAATGACGGGAGAAGCCATTACTCACCATGCTTGATGAAATATTCTTACTGCGGTTGTTTGATGAACTTGTGAAAAACCGGAGCGAGGGAGAGGAGAAAAGAAAACAGCGATAGGTTCAAATGAAAACGCTAATGACAAGCTAACGAGTGCTAACGCTTTGCAGGTGTACTGCACTCACGGATATAAAATAAAAGTGAACGATCAAAGTTAATCTGATAAGATTGTTTGATAATATCAGAAATATGGTGTGAATTAAGTTATATTTTATCACTTTAAAAAACAGAGAGTGATAGTAAGATAAAGATTCTAGAGAAAAAATAAAATAAAAACAGCTACACACAGCTACAATTTTGAGATTGTACGTCTAGTAGATCTTCTTAGTGTGGAATGTTCTAGTACCAGTTCATCACTCACTTGAGGTATTCCTTCAGCTTCAGAAATGTTGGGCTCTTTGGGGACACCAACCTGAACTTCATCCTTCTCGCCTAGCCTTTGATCAATGCCTCTGGGATGGTCAAATCTGTCTCTGTACCAACTGACTGAGCGTCAGTAATTTCCGTCAAAACACCGGTGCAGTTTCTGAATAGAATGGTTGAGCCTCCGGGCTCAAGGTTGATTCCTCAATGTCTTCATGTTCGGATGTCCTTGCTCTTTCCTGAGGTTGCACAGGTCATATTGCTTCTGTTTCAACCACTTGTTGGCTTGGAAGCGGGAGGTCAATTGTTTCAATCCAAGACAGTGACTCTGGCGAGTAGTATTCTACTACATGATCCTCTGGAATGAGATGTGGAACATCCTCCACATTGTCTGTAGGAGCATCAAGGGGCACACTGACACTCTCCATACTCAATTGAGATTCTGCACTTGTAGATCCATCTTCACAAGAAGACAGAAATCCACAGGGTAAAAGTAAAAAAACCTTCTGAGTCCACAGGTGCAACAACATAAACAGGTGAGTTGTCAATCTGTTTCACAATCCTATACACCAACTTGCTCCATTTGTCAGCAATTTTATGCTTTTCACGAATTTCCACATTGTGAGCACTTTGTCACCAGACTCTAGAATGGATTCCCTAACTTTGAGGTCATATCGCTGTTTGTTCCTTTTTGCAATTCTGTCACTCTGTTCAATGGCTTTCGATAGCTCTCTTGAAGGCTCTCCTTCAGTTTCTTTACATACTCTGAATGAGACACTTTACCTGGGTTCCTGGGAGTCAGGCCGAATGCAAGGTCAAGAGGAAGGCTTGGTTGTCGACCAAACATAAGCTGGTAAGGTGAGAATCCGGTTGTGTCATTCTTGGTGCAATTATAAGAGTGCACTAAGGGTTGAACAAATTCCTTCCACCTCAACTTGTTTTCTTCAGAGAGTGTCCCGAGCCTCTCTAAAAGAGTCCTATTAAACCTTTCCACTGGATTGCCACGTGGATGGTACGGCGTTGTCCTGGTTTTCTTTATGCCGAGCAACTGGCAGAGGTCTTTTACGAAAGGGGACTCAAAATCACGGCCCTGATCACTATGAAGTCTCTCTGGGAAACCGTAATGAATAAAGAAGTGGTTCCATAAGGCTTTGGCAACAGTCTTCGCCTTTTGATCTGAATTTGGAAAAGCAACGGCATATTTCGTGAAGTGGTCAGTGATTACGAGTATGTTCTTTGTGCCTTTTCTATATGGCTCCAAAGACAAATAGTCCATATTCAAGGGGACGGCTTGTGGTTATGTTGACAAGAGGGGCACTTCACTCTACCCTCGCTTTGTGTCTTACACACCTCTCACAAGACTTGATCTTCTCCTCTACATCCAGTGCCATTCTGGGCCAATAGAACCTTTGACGCACAAGGTCTACAGTCCTTTCAATACCCAGGTGGCCAACAGAGTCATACAGTTCTGTAAGAGCTACTTGTCTGAAAGCTTTTGGAAGAACAAGCTGGAATAGAGGCTCCCATCCAATGATGCGCTTCTGATACAAGACATCATTAGTAAGAACAAATTGGTCTACGACTCTGAACATCATCTGGACTTCTCTGTCCTCACGCAGCCTAGCACTGCAGACGCTTTTGTGACTTAATGATGTCAATCACTCGGTTCACAGCAGGGTCATTACATTGCTCATGAGCCCAATCCTGCTGGGACATACCTGGAAGCGTGCTAGATCCAAAGAAGGCATCTGAAGTCAAGAAATCAGATGGAATGGCTTCTTCACTCATGGCCAGACACTCGACAATTGCGGGTTCACCATCAGCTTCATCTTCAGAATCTTAACTGTCGTACACATTATGTCTCTGACAAACAGCTTTCAAACAGCCCCCTTAGAGAACTCTGGTTCCAATCCGTCTCTCACAAACCGATAAATAAATTGTTGTATCCGATCGTCCTCCTCCTTGGAACTGTGATCACACTCGTTCTGCATGTGTGGCCTTCGGGATAGACCGTCTGCATCTTGGTTCTTTTTCCCGGCTGTGTACTCTATACTAAAATCAAAAATCAAAAAATCAAAAAAATCGCAAACCCTAAGACAGGTGCAGTTGACACCCTCTGTATTAAGGACTGAAATGCCTCTTCACACTCTGAGGACCACTTTTCATTGAAAGGCCGCTTCCAGTCAACAGGGGAAAACTGAGCTCTTTTCACACTAGACATTCGTTTAGGTGAAAGATTTCCAGCAGTTAGACTATTGAGAGGTCTTGCAATTTTGGAATAATCTTTCACAAACCTTCTATAGTATCCCGTGAATCCAAGAAAGGATTTCAGCTCCTTGATGTTATTGGGTCTAGGCCAGGAGGTAAGTGCTGCAATCTTTCCAGGATCTGTTTCTACGCCTTTCTCTGACACTACATGCCCAAGATATTTAACAGAGTTTTGGAAAAAATGGCATTTCTGGGGGGACAACTTCAGACCAAAATCTCTGAGTCTGGTGAGAACACACATGAGGCGATCTTCATGCTCCTCAAGAGTACTGGAGAACACAATGAGGTCATCAAGGAACACTAAGACTTCTTTTAAATTCATACTGCCTACACACTTCTCCATTACACGTTGAAACATGCTTGGTGCATTAGTGACACCTTGTGGCATGCGATTGAATTCCCAGAATCCTATTGGGGTCACAAATGCTGTCGTCTGTTTGTCTATATCCTCAACCTCCACTTGATAATAGCCAGATTTTAGCTTGGATCCAGTTAAGGATGCAAAGGCTTCCTCAATGTTCAGTAGGGCATACGCATCCTTAATTGTCTGGCTATTTAATTTTCTATAATCAATACAGAGCCTTTTGGCACCTTTTTTTCTTCACTACCACAATGGGTGAAGCAAAGGGGCTCTCTGACTCGCGGATTATGTTAGCATCTCGCAGCTCTTTAAGATGGAGTCTAACCGCTTCAAGGTCTGAGGGATGAATGGGTCATGCTCACTGTTTAAATGGGGTAGGGTCAGAAAGGCGGATCCGATGTTTGACTTCAGTAGTATGACCATAGTCCAGATCACTGCGAGCAAAGACTTCTGGAATGGAATTTAATTTAATTTTCGCGTGATCCTATCTTTCCATTCTTCTGGCAAGGGAGATTCACCAAAGTCAAAAGTGATGGGACCATTAGGGTTTGAGCAAACTCCTGCACAAGGCATTGCAAGCTGATAATCTTTTGTTACAGTTTGTGTAGGATTGGAAAGACAAAAAGAGGCACTGAAAGCTCAGCTATGATCTTCTTTGATAGCACTGTAATGTCATGATCTGTGCAGTTTTGCACGAGAACCGGAACCTTGAATGAAGTCCTGGCTGGGCAAGTGAGAACATAGTTACAGAACAGAAGCCCACTTGGTAAATTGGAATGGGAAAAGGGCTCAACAAGAATATGTGTTCCCTGTAGGTAGGGAAACATCACTTTACCTTGGAGCTTCACATTAGCAATCCTCCCGTTCCTCATCTCTATTTTATGTCGGTTACTCAGTTCCTTTACAAGAGCTGCATATACATGGCTCTGGGGATTTCCACGCTGACCCTCAAGACCTTCAGTGCAAACTTTGTACAATGCATCCAGAGTATTTGTACCAACTAAAACTGGAATTTCACTGTTGGTTTTACAGTCTGAAACCACCAGAGCTAACATATGGACTTCTGCTGTTCTCCCAGCAATTTCTTCTGGGAACTCAATATGCTCACTGGGAGGGCGGCATTATGGGGAACGGCGGTGTGGGAGAACCAAGATCCATGCTGCGCCTCGTTCCAGACACTCTCCGCCGAGATGAGGCGGGTCTTTGATAGGGCCGGGAGGGAGACGGCGAGGTTTTACAGTCTGGAACCACCAGAGCTAACGTATGGACTTCTGCTGTTCTCCCAGCCATTTCTTCTGTGAACTCAATATGGAACTGAAGATATCCCAAATAGGGCACTACTTGCCCTCCAGCACCTTCAATTTCAAGTAAGTCGCCAAGTGATAAAATTGAATGTGACTGCAAGTATGAATTGTAGAAAGATTCTGACACCGTAGTCACTTGCGAACCAGAATCAAGAAGGCATTCACAAGGGGTCCCGTCAATAACAAGTAAAGCAGTACACCGGGGCCCCACCAACCCATTTGGGGGAACTTTTGAGAAAGTCTGTATCGGTGTATGAGTTTCACATATGACATTTCAAGACCTTTGATTCAAATTGGGACTATGGACCAACAGATCATCTTGAGTGTCAATATGTCCCTCTATCGAGACCCTTTCTAGTTTAAATGTGGTTCATACTTCAGTTTCCAATCATTTTGCTTAGCCTTTAACTCCTTGTATTTCTGATCCACAACATCTTTGTTGGGGGGATTCACACACTGTCTGGCTATATGGCCATCACCACTGCACTTGAAACAAAACCAAGCTTTTGGCTGGGGCTTCGGCATTGTTTGATATGCCTGAACTTCCACTTTCACTGTGTGCTCATTTCCTTTCTTAGTCTTCTTCGCTTCTGCTCTCTGCTCCTTCAACTCTTTAGCATTCAGCTGCATTTTCAACTAAGCAACCTGTCTTCTCAGATCCTCAGTTTCAGCCTGGTAAGCAGTGAGAATGGCTGCATTTGAATCATAGGGTAAGGATGCTTCATTTACCATATGAACATTCAAGAAGGGTTTTGCCCTGGGACTACCCAAGTGACGCTGTAATCTTTCAAGCTTCGCAGCTCGTCTGTCTTCTTCAGTTCTAATCTGGAGCAAAAGCTGAGAAAATTCAGGTTTGTCTGATTTTGACTCTAGCTGCAACAGCAGAAGCAGTGACTGATGCCAACAGCCTCGAGTAAACTGCTTGAGTAACTGTCGGTTAGAATCTGCTTTCTTCAGCCCATTTCTTTTCACAGCAGAACTCAGGAGAATTTGCAATCTTTGAAGGAAATCTGAGGCTTTCTCACCAGAGTTCTGATAAGGGTTGATAAATTTAGTGAATATCTCATCCCCATCCTCCACAAGACCATAGGGAGAGTCAATAAGATCGACATATTCCTGTGGAGAAGCACAAAGACCCAGCTGTTTGACAATGTCTGATGCTGGTGGAAGGAGACTTTCCAGAATTTTCCTGTGCTGTGTGTTAGTTGGCAGACGATCTTGAAACATTAACTGGACATGTGAACACCATGTCTCGAAGTCTGCCTCACCTGGTGGTCTTGGAATGCGACCTGAGAAATATTTCAGCCATTTTGACCCTTGAATGGATGAAGCTGCTGAAGTGTCATTCTTGATCACATGTTCAACTAAATTCTTTGTATTTCAGATGGGTTCAACACATCAGAGGAGATGCAAGTAACAGGCTTCTGTACAGGTGTAGCTTTTGGCACTTTAGGTCGAACAACTGCTGCAGTGGGAGTTCCTTGCACTGAGCCATGTCTCTGGCCTGATCTTGTTGTCTTTCTTTTAATGAGGGGGGTTTGACTACCGTCTGTGTCAGAGCTAATTGAGTCTGTATCTGCACCTGATTCGTTAGTCTGAGCAAGAACTGCTTGATTCAAGGACTGGTAAGTTTTCTTTGTCAAGACATTTACACTGTCAACTAGCCATGTTACTGTAGCATCGGCTACACTCGGTACATAGCAAGGGAAATCTGGTTTAAGAATACTTATAGGCTGATCAGAATCAAACTCAATAATTGCTTTGGTATGACCAGCTCTATCTGGTTTACCCACCCGCACAACCTTAATTACGTTTCCATAAGTAGCGAAGGATGCCACTAAGTCTTCATCAGGAATAGTCCCAGAAAGATTTAACACACAAAGGGACTTCTGGACATTTACACCAAATGCACTTTCAATATCCATGTTTAGTTTTTTTATTTTATTTTTTTAAAGAAATTGTCACGATTCATGAATGCACCGTCTCCTGCTCGTCTCATGTTAAGTCATGTTGATTGTTTCATATGGGTGTTACCACTGATCATCTGATCAGCGGCAGCTACAGCTCATTCCACCAGCCTACTTAATGCCCTGTCTTTCGTCTCTTGTTCGTCAGATCGTTGTTTGAGGTCCTCCGTGGTTATGTCTGTTCGTCCTCCAGTTCTACTGCTTCGTGTCTTGTTCCTGTTCGGTCAACCTAGGATTACTGTCATCATCACGGATCTCTCACCACCACCACCTCCACCAGCGCACTCAAACACCTACTCACCTGTCTGTGATGCCGTCGAGATCCCTGCGTCACCAACCAGCATCTCCTCATCATTACTCATCTTTAATAAATATCCTATACTTGCATTTGCCTCCTGTCCTCCATCGAAATGTCACAGAACCTTTAATCTAGATTAAAGACCCATCTCTTTAACCTGGCATACACATAACATACTAATATGCTTTTATTATCCAAATCCGTTAAAGGATTTTTAGGCTGCATTAATTAGGTAAACCGGAGCCGGAAACACTTCCCATAACAACCTATGTACTTGCTACATCATTAGAAGAATGGCATCTACGCTAATATTTGTCTGTTTCTCTCTTGTTCCGAGGTCACCGTAGCCACCAGATCCAGTCTGTGTCCAGATCAGAGGGTCACTGCAGTCACCCGGATCCAGTACGTATCCAGACCAGATGGTGGATCAGCACCTAGAAAGGACCTCTACATCCCTGAAAGACAGCGGAGACCAGGACAACTAGAGCCCCAGATACAGATCCCCTGTAAAGTCCTTGTCTCATAGGAGCACCAGGACAAGACCACAGGAAACAGATGATTCTTCTGCACAATCTGACTTTGCTGCAGCCTGGAATTGAACTACTTTTCTGTCACCGATGGAGTTTCGGTTCCTTGCTGCGGTCGTCTCTGGCTTGCTTAGTTGGGGACACTTCATCTACAGCGATATCGTTGACTTGATTGCAAATAAATGCACAGACACTATTTAACTGAACTGAGATGACATAACTGAATCCAATGATGAACTGCCTTTAACTATCATTTTTGCATTATTGACACTGTTTTCCTAATGAATGTTGTTCAGTTGCTTTGACGCAATGTATTTTGTTTAAAGCGCTATATAAATAAAGGTGACATTGACATTGACAGAACGATCTGAAACACAATGGAGGCAGCGAGTAACCAATCATCCACCCTGGAAGAATTTCTCAGCGCCAGTGCTCGGAGGATGGACTCCCAGGAGAGGAATCTTATTGACACTGGCCGCGCGGTTCAGGCTTTGGTGGCGCAGGTGTCCGAGCTCACCCAACAACTACAGCTGCTACGAGTTCCCACTGCGCCGCTCACACACCGCCCGTTCCTCCCACACCACCGGAGGCCCCCTCCCAGCCGGAACCACGTCTCCCCATTCCGGAGTCCTACTCGGGTGAGCCTAACTTTTGTAGAGCTTTCTTAACCCGATGCGATATGCATTTCTCTCTCCAACCTAGAACCTTCGCCAATGAACGAGCCAAGGGGGCTTTTGTTTTGACCCTGCTCACTGGGAGGGCGGCATTATGGTGAATGGCGGTTTGGGAGAACCAAGATCCATGCTGCGCCTCGTTCCAGACACTCTCCGCCGAGATGAGGCGGGTCTTTGATAGGGCCGGGAGGGAGGCGGCGAGGATGCTCGCCGAGTTACGTCAGATTGAAAGATCCGTCTCGGACTATTCCATCGAGTTCCGTACTCTGGCGGTGGAGTGTCATTGGAACGAGGAGGCGCAGTGGGACATGTTCCTGCATGGGCTGGCTGACCTCGTCCAGAAAGAGATCTACGCCCTGGATCTTCCCACTTCACTTAATGGGCTCATCGAACTAGCCTTGCGGCTGGATGCACGTCTGACGCGAGTGGAGCGACGGAACCTACCCAGCTCCACACCCAAGGCCCAGACAGATGTGCGAGTCAGCGGCGGGGACGCGCCCAGCCCCTCCTACGATCACGAGCCCATGTAGGTAGGGCGAGCTCAGCTTTCCCGGGAGGAGAAGGAGAGGCGGAGGTCCCTGGGCCTGTGCCTCTACTGCGGGGGGACCGGTCATCACACTTACATCTGTCCGGTAAAATGCCAAACCCGGTAGTACGTATGAGGCTACTATCGGGTGGGATCTCCACCAAGAAGACCTCATCATCATCTACGCTCCTCCCGGTAAGACTAAGATGGTCAGCACAGAGTCACGACTGTCAAGCACTACTGGACTCAGGGCCGGAGGGTAATTTCATGGACAGTACACTTGCACGCAGACTTCACATTCCCCTCAGACCCCGCACGCACCACATCACGGTTCACACCCTCAATGGACAGAAACTACCGGTCATCTCTCACATCACTGAAGACATCACCCTCATCAAATCAGGCAACCACTCTGAAACCATCTCCTTCCACATCCTTGACTCTCCCCTTGCACCCATAGTCCTCGGTCACCCCTGGCTCCTCCTACACAACCCCAAGATAGACTGGCAATCCAATTCCATTCTGGCCTGGAATAACAAGTGTCATGAGTCTTGTCTAGTGTCTGCCTGTCCGTCTGTTTCTATGTCTGTGTTTCAGAAGGAGGCAGTGGATTTGTCTAATGCGCCAGCGGAGTACCTCCACCTGAAGGAAGTGTTCAGTAAGTCTCATGCTGCTTCTATTCCTCCGCATCGTCCCTATGACTGTGCCATAGATTTACTGTCAGGTAAGTCTCCGCCTAAAGGCAAATTATATTCACTTCTGTTCCTGAAAGGGAGGCTATGGAGAAATATATTTCTGATTCTCTAGCATCCAAATTCATTAGACCTTCCTCATCTCCAGCGGGGGCGGGGTTCTTTTTTGTGGGGAAGAAGGATGGGTCTCTGCGACCGTGCATTGATTATCGAGGGTTGAACAACATCACGGTAAAGAATACTTATCCTTTACCGTTGATGTCTTCAGCTTTCGAACGATTGCAGGGAGCATCTATCTTTACAAAATTGGATTTACGAAACGCTTATCATTTGGTTCGCATAAGGAGGGGAGATGAATGGAAGACCACATTTAATACCCCCAGAGGGCACTTTGAATACTTGGTTATGCCCTTCGGGCTCTCCAACTCGCCCGCGGTCTTCCAGGCACTCGTCCATGACGTGTTGAGAGATATGGTCGATCAATTCATATATGTTTACCTGGATGACATATTGATCTTTTCCTCTTCTCTCCAGGAACACGTTCAGCACGTCAGACAAGTGCTTCTGAGGTTGCTAGAGAATGGGCTTTTTGTCAAGGCGGAGAAATGCGTATTTCATGCACAGTTCGTCCCCTTTTTAGGGTACATCGTCTCGTCTGAGGGAGTGCGTATGGATCCTGATAAGATTAAGGCTGTGATAGATTGGCCAAGTCCAGATTCTCGTAAGGCCCTACAGAGGTTTCTGGGATTCGCCAATTTTTATCGACGTTTTATTCATAAATTCAGCCATCTAGTCGCTCCTCTGACCGCTTTGACCTCCCCCAGAACGACGTTCAGGTGGTCCGAAACAGCGGAGGCTGTATTTGACAAACTCAAGAGCCGCTTCGTTTCGGCTCCCATCCTCGTTGCCCCTGATCTATCACGGCAGTTCGTGATGGAGGTCGACACGTCAGAGGTGGGGGTAGGAGCAGTTCTTTCTCAACGTTCTGCCACAGACGATAAGGTTCACCCTTGTGCATTTTTTTCTCATCGTTTATCACCTGCCGAACGTAATTATGACATTGGTAACCGGGAGTTGTTGGCAGTCAAGTTAGCACTGGAGGAATGGCGGCACTGGTTAGAAAGTTCTGGGGTACCTTTTATCGTTTGGACCAATCACAAGAACCTAGAATACATTAGAACTGCTAAAAGACGGTGGGCACTTTTTATCGGTCTTTTTGATTTTTCTCTTTCGTACTGCCCGGGTTCCAAAAACATCAAACCCGATTCCTTATCTCGTATTTTTGACCATTCCGAACGCCCGTCTACTCCCGAGTGTATTTTACCCGAGACATTAGTGGTCTCCACTCTCAGATGGGAGGTCGAATCGAGGGTCATGAAGGCCTTAGAAGGGGTAACGCCTCCGCCCGATTGCCCACCGAACCGGTTATTCGTGCCTGAGGAGTATCGGTCTGAAGTCATTCAGTGGGCTCATTGCTCCAGTATAGCTTGTCATCCAGGAGTCAATCGTACCAGTTTTTTGGTTAAGCAACGATTCTGGTGGCCGTTAATGGCTCGTGATATCCGTGATTTTGTTTTGGCTTGCTCTGTTTGTGCCACTGGTAAGACGTCCAACCGACCCCCGGATGGGTTACTACAACCGCTGTCAGTCCCTTCGAGACCCTGGTCCCACATCGCACTAGATTTTGTCACCGCCCTCCCGCCCTCCCAGGGCAAGACTGTCGTTTTGATGGTCGTGGACCGGTTCTCGAAGGTGGCTCATTTTATTGCCTTGCCCAAATTACCTTCAGTAATAGACAGTAATAGACAGCAGTTACTGTCATAGATCACGTCTTTCGGTTACATGGCCTCCCGTTGGACGTGGTCTCCGACAGGGGTCCCCAATTTGTGTCCAATTTGTAGATTATTGGGGGCAACGGTTAGTCTCTTCGGGGTTTCACCCCCAAAGCAATGGTCAATCAGAGAGAGCCAACCAAGATTTGGAGAGAGTATTGCGATGTTTGGTTTCCAAGAATCCTTCCTCTTGGAGCCAACAACTTTCTATGGTGGAGTACGCCCATAACTCGTTACCAGTGTCAGCTACGGGCCTTACTCCGTTTGAGGGTAGTTTAGGTTACCAGCCACCAGTTTTTGCCAGTACGGAATCCGAAGTCGCGGTCCCCTCTGCTCACGCCTTCGTCCAGAGGTGTCACCACACTTGGACTAGAGCCCGTGAGACTCTTCTCCAAGTGGGGGCTCGCACCAAGGCCAAGGCCGATCGCCACCGGTCAAAGCCCCCCGTATACGTCGTTGGTCAAAAAGTGTGGCTTTCTACTAAGAACATTCCTCTCCGCTCCTTCTCTAATAAACTTGCCCCAAAATGTATTGGCCCGTTTCCTGTCACCAAGATCATTAGTCCGGTGACAGTCCGCCTCAAACTTCCTCCTACGTACAGGAGAATTCACCCCGCCTTCCATGTTTCCAAAATCAAGCCCGTGTTTTGGGTACCTATTAATCCGCCTGTCCCGGTTCCTCCCCCGCCGCGTCTCGTAGATGGGGAACCTACTTATTTGGTTAATCGTATTCTGGACTCGAGAAGGAGGGGACGCAGATTTCAGTACCTGGTGGACTGGGAGGGTTACGGTCCGGAGGAGAGAAGTTTGGTTCCCGCTAGAGACATTCTGGATCACTCTCTTATCGATGATTACAATCGTCAGGTAAGTCCGCCAAGGAACGCCAGGAGGCGTTCTTAGGGGAGGGGGTACTGTCATGGTTCATGTATTCACTATCTCTCTTTTGTCTTGCGTGCTGTTGTGTGTGTGTGTGGGCGTGGTCACTGATCAGCGATGATCAGCAGCGCCAGATGGTTTCAATTGTTTGTCCCTATATATGTTCAGTAACTGGTGTTTCATGTTGTCAGATCGTTGTTTTCTCCTCGGTGTGCTCCCGTGCTGTTCCTGTGTCCTTGTTCCTGCCTAGTCTTCCTGTCTTCGTCGTTCGTTCCTGGATTCCTGGTTCCTGGTCACGCAACACTGGATTACAACTACTTCACGTGGATTTCTCACTCACCGGGATTCAAGGGATCGTCACTGGATCGAGCACCACCACCAGCTGTCCACCGAAATCCCTGCGTCACCCACCATCAGCCTTGTGTCCGCCGCCTGTGTCTCTTGTGCTTGTGCTCGTTATTCAGACCTTCTTGCTGTTATCAATAAATACGCCTTGCGTTTACATCCTGTGTCTGTCATACGTTACAGTTGTTCTCCAGCCAGCAAATATCGTTCCTGGGAATAATTTTCAAATCAGCCCAAATGAGAGCTGTAATCGTGCCGGATCCAGCTCTAGCTATACGGAGACTGGCAACCTCCTTATGTTCTGTTCGCCCTCTGAAAGCATTTCAGAGGATGCTGGGCCTCATGGCAGTAGCATCGCCAGTGCTACACTCAGATGCCTCGAACTCAGGTTGGGGGACACTGTGCGAAGGCATACTGACTTTCGGCCACTAGTGTAGTGTATTTTTGTCTGCCATGTATCTGAGGAATCACACAGTCTCTGGGTTTTGTTTCCAGAAGATCGACTTTATTTCAGAGAGAAACAAAGCCGAGATATTCTGTTTGAGAAGATCTCCCGAATGCTAGGTGGCATCTCATTATATACCCTATACAGGGCGTTTCCAAATAGTCAAACTTTTCTTTATGTTTACAATTTTAAAACCTCCCTAGAGGGAAGAGGCCCCCTCCTTTGGTATAGACAAAGGCCCTGTCTCTATGTCTGACCACATGTTTCTCATCTGGTGTACAATTTGGCCCTGTAGGCATATTTCTTTCTATACTTAACCTATAGGATTATAATGGAATAACAACTAGCAACAAAAATGGCTAGATTCACATTGATTATACTTGATTGATTAAAATCTTATTAATAAAAATCTTCCACACTAGTCGAAGGTGGAAAGAGATGCCGGTCTAGAGATGCTAGGGGTATGTCAGGCCTGTCAGTTCTTCCTGCCAGTCCTAAAAGGACGCCATGTGCTAATCTGAGTGGACAACATGTCTGTGGTTTCCTACGTAAATTGCCAGGGAGGCCTCTCCTCTAAGCGTTTCTTCACTTTCGTAGAGTGCCTCTTGGAATAAGCTCAACCCGTGCTTGCTGAGAGCACCACATATACCAGGCAAATTGAAACAAGGAGTGGACATGTTATCATGGAGCATTGCCCCTTAGGGGAGTGGGCACTCCATCCACAGACAGTTCAGAGAATCTGGGAGATCTTCGGCAAGGCTGAGGTGGACCTCTTTGCCTCAGACGTCAGTTCTCACTGCCCAATTTATTTCTCAAAAACCAAGAATGCATTGGCCCACGATTGGCCCATCCTCCTTTATGCTTTTCCCCTGATTGCTCTGATCCCACAGGTAATCAGGTAAATAAGGGAACAAAAATAGGTTCTCCTGGTGGCCCCCCTCTGAAAGAGCCAGCCATGACTATCAGAGCTGGTGAAAGCAGCCTCTTGGCCTGTTCCACTGAGACAGAATCTCTTCTCTCATTCGAATAGGACAATATGGCACCCTCGGCCCAAAGCTTCCCAGAGCAAGTTCTAAACACAATCTGGAGGCTCGAGCCCTGTCTATGAGACACCTCTATGCCTTAAAGTGGTCTTTTTTTTCTCCGCTTGGTGTCTAAACCACGGCAAAGACCCTCAAACTTCTGATTTGAAAGGTGTTGTCAATTTGCATGGACATCCACGCTCAAAGTTTATGTGGCTCGGCTCAGTGTTCATCTTCAGTTTTCTCTTCACAGCAGTTGAGTCAGTGTACTGTTTGAGTGCATGCATTACTCCGGGATATTGGTTTGCTTGAACTCAGAGGGAGTGTCAGCCACATTAAAAAAGTTAACAGCTTAAGTCATTTGTGGATTAATGCGTATTAGAGATGCGAACCTTTCAAAACGATTCAGTTCGATTTGGTGAAGTGAATGATTCGTCCGCGAACCGGATATCCAGACTGCTTTGTTTCGAACTCTCTCACACAATAGACACGGAAGAGAAGACAATGCTGAATAAAGTCGTCGTTTTTTCTATTTTTGGACCAAAATGTATTTTCGATGCTTCAAAAAATTCTAACTGACCCTCGGATGTCACATGGACTACTTTGATGATGTTTTTCTTACCTTTCTGGACATGGACAGTATACCGTACACACAGCTTCAATGGAGGGACTGAGAGCTCTCGGACTAAATCTAAAATATCTTAAACTGTGTTCCAAAGATAAATGGAGGTCTTACGGGTTTGGAACAACATGAGGGTAAGTTATTAATTAAATAATTTTGCTATCTGGGTGAACTAACCCTTTAAGATAATACATTAAAATAAAATCAATTTTGCAATATCAAGCAGCAAAACAAGCTGTTTTGTACACCTAAAAATAGCTCAAAAGCGAATGAAACCATAAACCAGACCAGACTACTTTCACTGGGAAAAATAAGGTCTGTCTGTTTTTAGTGTTAGAGAAAAATTTTAATTAAAGTGTTAAACTACTATTCACAGCTAAATTTTGTTTAGCTGAAGAATTGTTTTCAGTGAAATCATACATTCTCTCTGATGACATTTAGAATTTTCCTCCCCATGGGGAACACACTTTTACACAGTTCTTCTATATTAAAAACATAATGCTTTTATAGTGAGTCCAGTGCCATGAACATGTGGTCTCATGCTATGGCTCCATAAGCCTGTTTGAATGAGGGACTACAGGAAAAGTAGCTCAAGGCACTTTTATCTCTCCACACAGTGCTCCACATGTGCTCTGCAATTATCACTCACAGAGCATCCGCTCTAGCCACAGCTCTGGCTCACATTTATAATGCTGCACTGGACTTATAATGAGACTGCAGCCACATTATTACCTCCAGCCAGAGAACTTCCACCCAGGGGCCTGACTCTTCCAGTCAAGCGCATCACAGTCTACAGCCACCCACCCCCATGCCCTCCTTTTGTGTGATTCTAAGATCGTCAGAAAATAGAGCCTCTTTTGGCAACAGAAATATGTTTGTGTTCTTGAAAATGTCCTAGAATTTTACTAGATGCTTTATCAACTTCATAATGGTTGAACTACTTGCATTCTAATTTAACACTCTAAACTGAGTGTTGAAACTTTCATTTAAAAAATGGGTAGCACTTTATTTTACAGTCCTGTTCCTCATGTACATACTATGTACTTATTATAGTAATTACAATAACTATGTAATAACTAGGTACTAACCCTGAACCTACCCCTAAACCTAACCCTACCCCATGTACTTACCTTGTATTACCAGAACTTTCTTAGATAAATACACTGTAAGTACACTATAAGTACATGTTAGTACGCGTACTGTAAAATAAAGTGCAACCAAAAAATGCTTTTAGAATACAGTCTATGTCTGTTTCTATGCTGTGAAATTTTCCCCTTTTAAAATTATAACTGGTACTATCCCTGAACCTGCACCTAAATCTAAACCTAACTCATGTAACTACCTTAAACTTCCCAGGAATTTCTTGGGTAAGTACACTGTAAGTACACATAGTTTATTTTAAGGTGTACTTGTTACAGTGTATTTATACATTTAAGAACTGAGTAATATTAATTACTGTAACTACATGTAATTACTACAGTAGCTCATAAATACTGACCCATGCTGCTTCACTTTTCTTTCAGCACATATTGTAGATGGAGCGGACAGGCCCAGTATTCTTCAGCAGTTTATTGACTCCTTTCAAGTGATGTTCTTCACTTTATTCACCCTTTTGGCAGCCACTGCTGTTGTCATCATTAGTAAACATGTCCACATCCTGCCCAACACTTTTCAGTATCATGGATAATTGGTTTTCAGACAGTGATTGTTCCTACAGTTCATTATCAGAATATATCTTTCTTTTCTGTCTGTTTTCCCCGAGAGATCCTGTCAATCATCCAGCGTTCATCCAGAAGACTCCGCTTTCTGTTGGTACATGTTTTCTGCAAGAACAAAATCCGATATAACTGAAATAAATACAACACAAGTAACAACTGATCTTTTTATTTTTGGATGGATACTAAATTGGTCTTTGTGTGTCAAAGGAAGCTAATGAATGTTTATGAATGAATGTTTATTGAGTTAAAGCCATCATATCATTTATTATTAATTGCAGCAAAAACTAAATTAGTATATTAGCGTAACCTTTTTTGGTCCTTAGAAGGCTTAAAGGTAGATCACCAGAAACAGCCTTTTTATTTGTATGCAGATGCCCTCACAGCACTTTACTGTACTTACACACATCTGTGGGTTTTCTGTCCACTGGATCAGCACTGAATTGAGAAATATGCTGCTCAAACTGTGACCTTTGTGGGGAAAAGCTGATTTCAGATGCACTTCCTCAGAAGTGTGCCACACACAAATAGAAATGACAACATGCATCACATGCTATAGCATCATTATTTCTTCTGGGGTTTAGAAATAGTAATATCTTTACATGACTTCTACAGTCATTTGTAAATGCTGCTGTTTCTGCAGGTGTAGCAAAGCTGACTGAAAGCCCCTTCAACAGCAGCATGTCTTCAGACATGAAGGGAAGCCCAACATTGCACTTGTATTCACCAGACTACAACTCCAGATAAACCGTCTCCACCTGAGACTGAAGAAAGTGCCTTCCCACACAGGAGTAGAAGCATGCTGAAAGATATGTGTGCAAGAGTATTGCTTGCATGCTTAAAACTATAGATTTTTAATTTGAATCCTAGTGCTGAAATGCTGCATATTTGATTGAATATAGCAGGGCTGCATATTGTTTTGCTTGTGTTTGATTATTTAAACATTTGACGTGTGGATTTTTCCCCCAATAGTTTTCATAGCTTGAGACATTCACATTTTTTGTTATTTGCAATGTTAAACATTTTTTTTTTTTTTGATGCTCAGGATAACTTTTGACATGTAATGTGAGACTGCGGCTCGATTATGTAGCATGTTGATTTGTGAATAGTGCAACCACTGCTTCCGTCCAAAGCACTCTTACATGTGACAACAGTAGTGGCAGCCAAAAGAGCGAATAAAGTGAAGAACATCACTTGATAGGAGTCAATAAACTGCTGAAGAATACTGGGCCCGTTTGCTCCATCTACCATATGTGCTGAAAGAAAAGTGAAGCAGCATGGGTCAGTATTTATGAGCTACAGTATATGTCACAAATCCTGTCCATGAACTTCTGTCCGCTTGCCACCAGAGGTCACCCTCCCATTACATTCACTTTCACATTACACAGACTGTTGCATGTCACTCTTGAATACATTTCCCATCATCCATTACACTGATTGCAGACAGCTGTAACCAATCAAGTCATGTCTGACCAGACGAAACCAGCAGTTAAATTCAAGTCTGCAGCAAGGTCTTTACAGGGGATCTGTATCTAGTTGTCCTGGTCTCTGCGGATGTGGAGGACTATAATGGAACAAGAGCTCCTTCAAATACTGAGGTGCTAAACCATTCAGGGCTTTATAAGCAAGATTTTTAAATCTATACAATGTTTGATAGGGAGCCTGTGCAGTGTTGACAGAACCGGGCTAATATGGTCATACTTCTTTGTTCTAGTAAGAACTCTTGCTGCTGCATTTTGCACTAGCTGGAGTTTGTTTATAAGCATGCAGAACAAACACCCAATAAAGCAATACAATAATCTAACCTTGAGGTCATAAACGCATGGATTAACATTTCTACATTTGACATTGAAAGCATAGGTCGTAATTTAGATATATTATTTTGAGATGGAAAAATCCAGTTTTACAAATGCTAGAAACGTGGCTTTCTAAGGAAAGATTGCGATCAAATAGCACACCTAGGTTCCTAACTGATGACGAAGAATTGACAGAGCAACCATCAAGTCTTAGACAGTGTTCTAGGTTATTACAAGCTGAGTTTTTAGGTCCTATAATTAACACCTCTGTTTTTTCAGAATTTAGCAGTAAGAAATTACTCGTCATCCAGTTTTTTATATCGACTATGCAATGCATTTGTTTTTCAAATTGGTGTGTTTCACCGGGCCGCGAAGAAATATAGAGCTGAGTATCATCAGCATAACAGTGAAAGCTAACACCATGTTTCCTGATGATATCTCCCAAGGGTAACATATAAAGCGTGAAGAGTAGCGTCCCTAGTACTGAGCCTTGAGGTACTCCATACTGCACTTGTGATCGATAGGATACATCTTCCTTCACTGCAACGAACTGATGGCGGTCATATAAGTATGATTTAAACCATGCTAATGCACTTCCATTGATGCCCTTAAGTACATATAACATATGTAACAAGGACACCTTTAAATATAGGGCCCTATCATACATCCTGCGCAATATGGCGCCAGGCGTGACGTCTTTGTTTAAATAGCATATGCACCCATTTGTATGCCCATGGGTGTGCTGGTCTGAAAACGAGGTGTGTTCAAAGATTATTATTGTGTAGGCTACATAAATATAAAAATGCCTACATTTCATAATGTATAGTCATTACATGTATCAGAATCAGGCTACCCATTTGCTCGTACACGAGCAGATCTGTTTCTTCTCTGGAGATGTGTTCAGTCTTTACTCTTGCAAATTCTGCTGTGTAAATAGCGAATCCATCATGGCGCGAGTGCAACTGGCTCTTAAAAGTAATGGGGAAATGAGACTCTGATTGGTTTATTGCACGTTATGCCAAAAACACACAGATTACTCAACAAGTTAATAGGGACAATCCTTTTAGACAATATGCTGGACACACTGATTTTCCCCCATCATTATACTAGCAAAAGGGGATTCAGACATGCCCTAAGTGCATATTCACCTTGCACTTTAGACAATGTGCTTAGATTGTTAAAATGCTACCAACAGTCTTAACAAATAAAGTGCAACTTTTCAGAATTTAGCTGATTATTTTAACTAATTATATAATTGGTGTATTGAGAGACTGTGCTGAACAGCTGACAGATTTTGTAACATATATCTTCAACACCACGCTGAGCCAGGCAGTTGTCCCCACATATCTCAAATCCACAACAATCATACCTGTACCAAATAAATCACCTGTGTCCTGTCTAAATGAATTGAGTCCAATCATGATGAAGTGCTTTGAGAGGTTAGTCATGCACAACATCAAAACCAGCTTCCCAACACACTCTATTCACTCCAGTTTGCATACCGTCCAAACTGTTCTACAGACGATGCAATTTCCTCCACCTGGCTCTTACCCACCAAGAAAGACTTCTATGTTAGAATGCTGTTCATCGACTTCAGCTTAGCATTCACCACAATAATACCACAACAGCTCATCAACAAACTAAACCTGCTTGGCCTTAACAGTTCCCTCTGTAATTGGATCCTGGACTTTCTAACTGGAAGACCTCAGTCCGTGTCGGCCACAACACCTCGAGCACTACCACACTGAGCACAGGTGCCCCACAAGGCTTTGAGCTCAGCCCACTGCTCTTCACAATGCTGACCAACAACTGCACTGCCAAGTTCAGCTCCAACCACAACATCAACCAACACCATGTCACTCTCCAAGACGGCACAACAGTGCCTACATTTTCTCCGCCGGTTGAAAAGAGCAAGTCTCCCTCCACCCATCCTCACCACATTCTACAGAGGAACCATAGAGAGCATGCTGACCAGCTGCATCACTGTCTGGTACAGGAACTGTAGTGCAGCAGACCGTAAGACCCTCCAGCGGACAGTGAACACAGCTGCAAAGATCATCGATGCCCCTCTCCCCTCCATCTTGGACATTTTCCTCACATAATGCTCCAGCAAAGCCAACAGTATCATGAAGAACCCCACCTGCCACAGTCTCTTCCAGCTCCTACTATCAGGAAAACGGTACTAGAGCATCAGAGCCCGCTCCGCCAGACAGCTCAACAGACTAAGACCTATCAAGGTAAAAACCAATGATTTGAGGTTTTATAAAGTATAAACTCTTATAAACTCTTAAGAATAGCAGTTACTCCTGCACACAACTCCCACAGTGTTTGATCCTGTTGTCAGTACGAATGAAGTCAACGCAAAGATTATATACATACCAAGATGGTTCACTCATATTACTATGAATGGGAGAAAGTGCACAGAGCAATATGGCATAAAAAGTCCTGTCTTAACTAAAAGACAGAATCATGAATTAGTCTCATGGCTTCGAGTTGTTTCTTTCCACCTTTTTCTTATAACAAGCTTTCTGCATTTTGTATTATATATTATACTGTAGGTGTCACAATCTTTAACTGGAGTGTCCACAAGCTCCAATAGAGGGGACTTCATCTCATACTGTTGCCACTTACTCTGGAATCCATTTCCCATAATCATTTGAATGGACTCATCAGAGCTCATCAACTGCAACCATATGTCTCTCGATACCTTATCAGTCTCACACTATAAGAATGTCTAACACACACTATCACATCGCTGGTGATGCATGTTCGAATGATTTCCTAGTTTCCTTGTGTTCCTTGTTTTCCCAGTTTCCTAGTTCTCAGAGTTTCCTAGTTTTGCCACACCACAGCCTTCTACTGTCATGGTTACCTCTCTTGAGTCTCGTCTCATCCTGTCTACTGTTCCGGAGTCTATCTACAAGATGGCCCCTAGCCCAGAGTCTCTCCATAAGACGCCTGCCAGTCCAGATATTGTTCACAAAATAGCTGTCAACCCAGAGACTGTTCATAAAATGGCTGCCAACCTGGAGACTTTCTACAAATTGTTAGCCGTTCCAGAGTCTTGTCCCGTCATGGGTGCTGATCCAGAGTCTCATAGCCTCTCAGCTGATCTTCCAGAGTCTTGTCACATCTCGGCTTATCTTCCAGAGTCTCGTCATGTCTCTACTGATCTTCCAGAGTCTCGTCACATCTTGGCTGATCTTTCAGAGCCTCGACACGTCTCAGCTGATATTCCAGTGCCTCGTCAGGTCTTGCCTGATCTTCCAGTGTCTCGTCACATCTCAGGTGATCTCCCAGAGCCTCATCAAATCTCAGCTGATCTTCAATAGTCTCGTCACATCACAGCTTACATCTCAGAGCCACATCCTGTTGTGGTTATGGTACCGCAACCCACCACTGTCCTGTCAATAGAACCTGTTGCTAAGAGTCAGAGTCTCCAGTGTGATTATCCAGTGTGAAGGACCCTCCGCTGGTGATGGTACGAACTGCTGGCATTCTACGTGTCGCTATGCTTCCGAGCAACTCAGTTTCAACACCCTAAAGTCTGCCTGCCACTACTCAACTCAATTCCTTCAGGCACAGTGGCGCCAGTCTTGGAAATAGACAATGTAATCTCTGTCCTGTCAGTTCCCTGTGTTTGGGCCACACACACCACTGTAATGTAGTTTCCCCAGAGGTGGCAGCCTTCACTGCAGAACCTGTTGAGGTGGTGGCACCCACTCTACTGCCTGAATCTGATCCCAAGTCTAGCCCAGAGAAGGCTTCTGATCCCAAGTCTGGCCCAAAGAAGCCTCCTGATGCCTAACCTTATGGTTAAAGAGGATGTTTTAAACCCTCAGTCAGTTGTGTTACGGCTAAGAAAGCCGTTTCCGAACTCTCAGTCTGCCCTGCTCCAACAAAGGAGGTCTATTCTGAACTGTGTGACTGTCCTGTCCTGGCCAAGAAGGCCGGTCCTGAACTTGCTCACTTTGTCTTGTAATTACCAAGGAGATTGTTTCTGAACTCTCTGACTGTCCAGCCTCGGTCAAAAGGTCTGTCCTTGATGTCTCTGCTCACCCTGTTATGGCCAAAGATGATGTTTATGAACTGTTTGTGTAAATTCCTTGTCGAATCTGATTTTGAACTGTTTTGTGAGTTTCAGTCAATGAGTCTAATTATGAATTGTCTGCCCATAAAGTTTTTCTTAATGAATTGTATAATGGACTGTTTGTCTCTTACCGCTTCTGGTAATGCATCTAAATTTGAACTATTTGTCTGTCCAGTAACTTCCAAGGAGGCCATCAATGATCTTTCAACATTGCAGTCAAGAAGACTATTAATGAACTTTCAGTGCCATCTACCACAGTCCTTGGGACCATAAACCATACACTATCTGTTCCTATGTTTCAGTTCCTTAGAGGTTTTGATCTCAGCCCTGGTTTACTGATCCATCTGCTCCATTGTGGTGGTCTTCTGCCCTACTCGGGTGGTCTTCTACTCTGTCTGCTCTGCCGTGGGGATCTTCTGCTCCATCTACTCTGCCATGGTGGTATTCTGTCCTGCTCTGGTGATCTTCCGCTCCACCCTGGTGGTCTTCTTCTCCACTTTGGCGTTCTTCAGCTCTGCCTGCTCCACCAAGGTGGGCTCCAGCTTTGCTGTGGTTTCCTGCTCTGTCAGTTTTGCCCATGCTTCCTGCACCTCCAGCTTCACCTCAGTCCCCGGTTCTTTACTTTCCTCATGGACCAGGCCCTCCATCTACCCCCCTGCTCTGCCTCTGATCCACCTTCCTCCTGGACTCTGGTCTGTTCCTGTTAAGAAGTGTCTGGAAACAGCTTCTTAGGGGGTGGGCTCTGTCATAAGCTCCATTAGAGGGGACTCCATCTCATACCTTTGCCACTCACTCTGAAGTTGATTTCCCATAATCCTTTGCTTGGACTCATCAGAGCTCATGAGTTGCAACAATCTCTCTCTCATTTCCTTACAAGTCTCATACTATAAGAATGGCACACACACATTCTCACATCGTTCGTGATTGCATGTTTGAATCTGGCTTGCTTAGACACTTAATTTTCAGTGATATCGACTTGATTGCATAGATACTATTTAACTGAACTGAGCTGGATGATGACATCACTGAATTCAATGACGAACTGCCTTTTTGCATTATTGGCATAATATTTTCCTATTTAATGCTGTTCAGTTGCTTTGTCACAATCTGCATTGTTAAAAGCACTATATAGTTTCCAGTGAAAATATAAAATATATTGGTCCCGCCTAAAGGTACTTTCATGCCTGGCTGGTTGTTTTGGCTCCTGGCATGTGTCCCCCCTTAGCTCGGTTCGTTTGGGCATATGTGAACATGGCAATCGTGCTCAGATCCACGCCAAAACAATTTGTCCGAGATCACCTGAATCCACCCTATCTGCCCTAAATAGTATTGAAAATTACTAATATCACATAGAATTCAGGATGGATAGTTTTCACAATGGGACGCAGGTGATGTCTGAGCACGTCTGAGCCATTCAAAATCAAAGCTGTCTATGAGCGGAATTCTGGAAAATAAACTGTGGAACCAATGAGAGGACAGTATACTCACACGTGACATGTCAATGTCAATGTCACCTTTATTTATATAGCGCTTTAAACAAAATACATTGCGTCAAAGCAACTGAACAACATTCATTAGGAAAACAGTGTCAATAATGCAAAAATGAGACATGTATGAACAATTTTGGTCATACATCTGATTATTTGAAATGTTCATTTTTATTCGACTGTAGCAGTATATTTCATTAAAGCAATGAATGTTGCCTAATATATAGACAGAGACATATATTATAGTCTGTAACATTGCTGTAGAAATAATTAAGATTTTAGGATTATTTATGGTCTGTTGAAAGTAATTTTTTTGAAAATGCTTCTTTCTTAGTTCATAGAATGATTGTTTCATTGATTGTTTACAGTTTAACTGAAGTTACTCCCTCTCATGGGGTGTAGGATAAAGGTTGATAGGAACCAGAGCATCTAACGTCAGAAGCAGTGACAGAATGAATTTATGCTTTATGCATGAAGACAGATTACAATTTACCATGCCACATCAAATTGCACCATTGACTCCAAATGCCACTGGTTCTTTGTACAGTTTGTATGTTGATATATTTTGAAACACAGATCAGATTAAAGCTATAGTGGTTCAGTTAATAATGACTGTAAAATCCTTTAAAATGTCATTTCTCTCATTAAAAATATTCTTCTCAATGCATCCCATTACCCCCATAATGTATGTTTAGGCTAATTACCATCTCATTGTCTGATAAGTGAGAAGTGCAACCAGCTCTCTAAAATGTTTTTTGTTTGCACTATATTTTAAACAGCAAGATGTTGTTGCTGCTTACTATAGCCATGTGTTTACCAAAGAACGAGAGATTCATATCTTAATATTCAAAAAATCTTCAAAGCGAATTGTGGAAGATTTTTATTAATAAGATTTAAATAATCAAGTATAATCAATGTGAATCTAGCATTTTTGGTGCTAGTTATTTTTTCATTATAATCCCATAGTTTAAGTATAGGAAGAAATATGCCTACGTGGCCAGATTGTACAGACCCAGATGAGAAACATCTGGAAAGAAATACAAAAGGGCCTTTCTCTTTACCATAACAAGTAGGGGGCCCCTTCTTTCTAGGGAGGAATCGAATTGTAAGCAATAAGAAAAATTATTAATATTTGAAACGCCCTGTATACTGTATATAAGGAGATACCACATAACATTCAAGAGATCTCCTTGCAAGGAACTCGGCTTTATTCTCCTTGAAATAAAGTCTTTTCTTCTGAAAGCAAAACCCCAGACTGAGTGTAATTCTTCATAGCAGCGGCAGACGACACAACAGAAGCTCTAGAAATAAATTTAGATTTACCTTTACTTGCTGTTTTGACATAACCTTGACTATTTGTTTTTTCTTTTTTTCTTTCTGAGAAATCAGAGGAAAGAATGCAACCTAATGCACCTCACGAGGCAGCGAGCGCAATGATTAGCACATTGACTGAAACAGCTGATAGACATTTGGCAGAATTTCAGCCCTATAATATAGAAGAATCCCTAATTAAGCGTCATGTGATGCTGGAAAGTGCCACTGGCCTCTCTGTGGGCACATACGTATTCCACTCATCAGCCTAATTCAAATGCAAGACATGCTCGTGGCAGTTTTATGAAAAGATCTGGGGTGACAGCAACATGCACACAGAGGGAAGGATCATTTTCTTTTCAGATTTAGGATGCTACCCTTGTGTTTTTTCTCCACAAATCAGAGCGCAGTCATTATACACGCAAGCCATTTTATAACCAATAGAATTATCAGTCAACCCCTCCCCGCACTTCCATTTGCATTCAGCATTTTGTTGCATTACACTGCAATCATGAACCAATTACATGTAAATGCATGCCAATGATGCTACAGTACTGCATCTCTGACAGACGTGATTCACTGACCTTTGAGCTCAAAGGGAAAAATGTTCCATTTTTTTATATGTTTTTTGGAGGGGAAGGTGTTGTGTAATATGTAAATTTGCCTTATGTAAAAAAACAACAACAAAAAAACAAAAGGGAAGACTGTCCCCTGAATGAGGGCTGAATTCAGAAACTTGTCCAGAAGGCTTGAGCGCATTCTTTCTGGGGCTGGAGGACTGCACGGTCGGAGCGATGCTTCAGCCAGCTGCCTTTGAAGCAGATAAACCCATTAAAAGCATGAAGAGCATTTTCATATATTTTAGCTAGAGGCAGGTGGCTAGATTTAAAGGCTGTTCACTAAGTACTCTTTTTGTCCAAACCTTTATAACAGAGCTCATGCTGTTTCGTCTATGGACTACAATGTCAAATTTGCTTTGTGGGTCTTGTGTAGAATTTGCACATAAATCATTTCATCCTTTAAATATGCTACAATACTATACTGAAGGATGTATTATACAATTGATCATGTAATTATACGTAACTAGAGAAGATAAATTATACTTTTGCTGTGGTCTGCAAGAAACACTGATTCAGACCTCTATGTAAACATATGTCAGTGGACAATCACTGACAGCATTTGCTGGATATCTGTTTCAGTAGCGGCTGTGTGGCAAAAGTCAGTTTCCATAGTGATTGTGGTGAATGCAGTAGATCAGCAGCACGGTGTAGTGAGGAGAGATTGCAGACAGTGTGACGTGCTCTGTGTTACGCAGTGCTCATAATGGTCTGAGCACAATATGTTGACTGTTTTGTAGCTTCATAACAAAAGTCTACATTTCAGTTGTTAATTAGAAATAAATTACTGTCTAATATAATTAAACACATTATATGTGTTTTGCTATAATTATTTGTGTCCATAAATTTCTATAACAAGGAAGTCTTTTTTTTTTTTGTTAAAGAATGAACTGTAAAGCCAGTTTAATGCTGGTTTAAACATTTAGGCCTTTGTGTAACTCGAGTGCAATTCCGAGGCAGAGAATTTTTTTTTTTTTTTTGAGAAATTGAAACATAAAAATTAAATATTTGCTAATGAAAGGAGACAAAAAAGCATAGATATAAATGGGAGCAAACCCCAGCAGAAACTCTAATATAACAAGGATGCTGAGACCATTTTGCTGTTGCCTAGCAACACTTGAACAAAATTTTAAAAACGATTTAGATGCCCCATACTGCTTTGAGGGATGTATATTTTTATACAGCCCACCTAAATGGTCTGCGGTGCTTGCGCACAACCTGGATCCTCTGCACTTGTAACCAACAATTTATTGTCAATTTTTCAAGGTTCGCTAAGACAAGTCAGAGACACCGAATACAAGCGTTCTCAAACAGTAATGACACAAGAAGTATTGTTTACTCAATTATAGCTGACAGGATTTGCATATTTCATTAAAACAAAATCAAGCCCAAGTCATTATCGGGTAGATGAGAGAAATCATTTAAAAATATATGCAGAATTTGATTCACAGTTTTATGAAAAATGGTGTAGTGGTTTCTTTTTCAGGTCATTTAGAACAGATGTTGTCATATTGTACTACCTACAAAGATTTCTTCAACTTACAGACTCTTAAATTAAAATAATAACTAAATAATTAAATAAAATCTGATCCATTTTTTTTTATTTATTATTATACAAATCACAATAGATTTTCTTTCCAGCAACATTAAATTATCTTATATTTAAAACCAATAATAAAACAATAGATCATACAATTCTTTCTTTCTTTTTGTCACAAGTATGAATTTATATGAATGAACAAACCTGACTCTATCAAACACAAAACAAAATATTTATTCTATATATATATATATATATATATATATATATATATATATATATATATATATATATATATATATATATATATAAATTGAATGCCTTTGACAGCCTTTTGATTATCACATATATCTTTCTAAATGAGCCTATCTGGGCATAATCTGGTATCACCAGCAAGTCAAAAGTACTCAAGTGTCCACAGCAGGTGCATAAATCGGTCATGTTTTCACAGCCCATAAGCAAAGGGAGATGCAGCCAGATGGAGTGCAAATGTTAAATTTCATGTAGTATCATTAATAGGTTAGTTCACCCCTTGTTGGTTCACCATCTGCTTCCAATTGAGTTCTCCACTCTGAGCCAAGCTTTGAGAGAGGAGGTGAAATCTATACCACTCTGACCCAAATCCCACATTGGGTTCATTCACTTTTAATTAAGCAGTATTTCCAGACTTCCACATTCAGAAGAAAAAAGCTAGCTAATCAGTAAGTACATGATATATCTTTCGTACATATGATGGACTGAAAAGCTGAAAATGCTTTACTTACCACAGATTTATGGACTTCCAACAAAAGGTCAAGACTGCCCTGTATACTAGGACATTTTTGCAATCCAGTTATGCATCCCATAAAAGATAGTGTACAAGATTTTTTTTTTTTTTTTGAGGCATTCTTTCTTTTTCAAATGTTCAGTTTCAAATGAGGAGTGATATTTCCTGCTCACACCTGATGCTGTGTCAGTGGCTTCACCTTTTCTGCTCCTCATCTGCCATATTTTTAATATATATTATGGTTTGAAGTGGGCTGGGTTTGAAGAGGGATTTAGAATGGGCAATGAATGCATGAGTTCATTTTACCTCATGATAGCCACAGATGTTTGTGTGTGTGTGTGTGTGTGTGTGTGAGAGAGAGACAGAGAGAGAAAGAGAGAGAGAGAGAGAGAGAGAGTAAATCAATGAAACTTGAATTTTAAGTCAAGATTTCAAGGATTTAACGAGAGAGAGAAAAATAAAAAATAGCCAATGTTCTTAATATGCTGCTGCATCCCATGAATTATGCTCAGTTTTAGAACAAAGACACCTAAATATTCCACCGATATATCAGACTAATTTTACTTGAGTGTGATTTAACACAAGGTAAAGATTTAAATGCCTGACCTGAAAGTGTGTGTGCGTGTGTATGCGTGTGTCCGTTGGGGGGTGTTGACTTTCACATGACATTGACGCTCTGGAAATGTTGAGTAGCTGCTGATCTCAGACAGTCGTTGCTTGGTGGATTCAGCACCACTCGCCCGTGGACAGCTCCCGCAGGACCGCTTTACATGGACAGAAGGCTCATTTACGTGCCAAGTCATTCTGGAAGTTTACAACTTGGAGAGGAATCTACGGATACCTCACTGCATGACACACGGGCATATTGCTTTTGGGAAAGAAGCCAAATTCACTGTAAGTATATACGATACATTTTAAAACGATTTTCATTTAATTAAAATGTCTTAAATGTGTTTGTGTGCGTGCGTGTCTGTGTGTTTAAATGCATTACATTAAATGGGTAGTATTAAATTAACAGTAGTACATGCATCAAAACACTAGCGAAACATAATGGAGAAGCTGGCTGATCGTTCGATAAAAAATAAATAAATATTTATATCTGAAAATTGCCTGCTCATGACAGGCAATTCTGTCTCAATTAGAGACGGCAGCGCTCTTGTTTTTTTTTTTTTTACGGGGGGAAAACAGTGGTTTCGTGTGTTTCGGTGTTTTCAGGTTAACTGAAACTGGTTTGATCGGGTGTTTGCGTGGTGGATCTCTGCTGCTGTCTGAAATCAGAGACATGGCGACAAACAACACCAAAAACACCGATGGACAAGTTGTGACGGAACTCAACGAGATCACAACTAACGACAAACCCAAAGCGGAGGACGTCAAACCAGAGAAAAAGAAGAAAGACATCCCAGACAGAGAAACTTGGGGTGGGAAATTTGATTTTCTCCTGTCATGTGTGGGCTACGCCATCGGACTGGGCAACGTGTGGAGATTTCCTTATCTGTGCGGGAAAAACGGCGGAGGTAATAGCTTCTCCGAGAGTCTGATATGTTGTGTCTGGATGAATGTGTGCTTTGTGTTTCTGTGCACAGCTCCACTTGGTGCTTTCATCTATTTCTGTGATTCCAGGGGCTTTCTTGATTCCTTACTTTTTGACGCTTATTTTTGCGGGAGTCCCTCTATTTTTTCTTGAATGCGCTCTTGGACAATACACATCCATTGGCGGCCTTGGGGTTTGGAAACTAGCTCCAATGTTCAAAGGTATATGATTTCTGTTCAGCACCTTTCTTTTATATCTGCTGCCATACTTACTGCAAATGAAAAATTAGATGAGTAGATTTAAACGCTGAGTTATGTTTTGTAAGTTATGTTATGACTGATAACATAACTGATGACTGCTTTGAAGGAATTAATGTAAATGATAATATAACAGACTGTCATAATTACAGGTGTTGGTCTTGCGGCTGCTGTTCTCTCATTCTGGCTGAACATTTACTACATTGTCATCATTTCCTGGGCAATTTACTACTTATACAACTCCTTTACCACTGTAAGCATTCCTTGTCATATGCTCTTGCATGCCATAAAAAAGTAATTTGGAGAATATTTAAGTTTTTATTCTGGGGTATTAAAAAAAAAAAAAAAAGTAAAGTAAAGTAAAGCATTCTTCTGCTTTTTCTAGGAGCTTCCATGGAAATCTTGTAACAAACCATGGAACACAGACAGATGTTACACAAACTACAGCATAGTAGACACCACCAATCTTACCAGTGCTGTCATGGAGTTTTGGGAGTAAGATTTTGGGCAAAATAATGTGCATGACCTTCTTTGACCTTTGGACATGAAAATACATAATACTTGTGTCCAGTAAGTGTCTTGTTGTGAAGTGTAATTGTGTTGCATGATGTGCTTATACAGACGCAATGTGCATCAAATGACTGATGGCTTAGAAAAACCTGGTGAAATTCGTGCGCCACTTGCAATAACACTGGCCATTGCCTGGGTCCTCGTGTACTTCTGTATCTGGAAAGGAGTTAGCTGGACTGGAAAGGTGAGATGTCTTTGTCGGTCTGGATTTTAAGTGAGTTTTTTAATGATTTCACTGCAGTGAATGTAAAGCACATATGCTTACCATAAACTTTGTGGGAGTAGGCAAAAATGCTCTATGGGTTTCTTGTAGCATGAAAGCAATTTCCATTATTTTTTTAACAGACATGGACACACTTGCTGAACAAATGCTCATGGGTAAATGTCTGATAGAGAAATACATTTTTTTTCCAGGTTGTTTACTTCTCTGCCACATACCCATACTTCATGTTGTTCATTTTGTTTATCCGTGGCGTGACCCTGCCTGGGGCTAAAGAGGGAATCATGTTCTATGTCACTCCTGATTTTGAGAAGCTGAAGGAGTCTGAGGTGATTTTACACGCTTAATCATTCAAACAGGATCAAACAAACCCAATCTTGCTGCTGAACACTTTCATTTTCCATTTCAGGTTTGGCTGGATGCTGCAACACAGATTTTCTTCTCCTATGGTTTGGGTTTAGGCTCTCTTATTGCTCTGGGCAGCTACAACCCTTTCAATAACAATGTGTACAGGTATGAATGATGCAATCGACATTTAATCAGTTAGATAACTCAACCCTCTTTTAGTGTTTCAGGCCCTTTTCACCCTGATCATTTTTTCCCTTTTTTTTTGATGCTGTGAATGCTGTTTGTTTGAACAAGCTAGATCTCAAACTGTGACTGACTGTGATTATGTGTCCATTATCAGACTTGACATTTTAGCATATGAAAAGCGAGGATTACCATCAAATTACATTTGAAGTTTGGCTATATCACTTACATAATCCATCTTCTTCTGAAATTATAAAATGATATGCTGCTTTTAAATCAGACAAAGACATTTATATCACATTTGAGGACAGAATCCTTTTTCCCTCTTTTTTTTCTGCAGGGATTCTATAATCGTGTGCTGTATAAATTCCTTCACAAGTATGTTTGCTGGATTTGTGATTTTCTCTATTGTGGGCTTCATGGCACATGTGACAAAGAGATCAATAGCTGATGTAGCTGCATCAGGTAATCCATTCATTTTTACATAATTGGAAATTAATATTTTTTTATACTGGTTGAAGTATAGATATTTATCTTAAGTGTTAATATAACTTGTTTTTTTCATGGCTTACACAGGTCCTGGTTTGGCATTTTTAGCTTATCCAGAAGCTGTGACGCAGTTGCCTATCTCACCACTGTGGGCTATTCTCTTCTTCTCCATGCTGCTGATGCTGGGAATCGACAGTCAGGTGAGAATATCACATATTCAAGCTCTGACCTAGAAACAGAAGTGAATGGGATCTGGTAGGTACTTCAGATCTGCCAGCATCAGCGACTGTCCCTGTTGACCACACAAGGAAATATAAGGAACATTAAAAACACTCCACCGGCCTTGTGCCAAATAAAATCTTTTGATGTTGATTCTTGCCTTTATGGCTGCATGCATTGATGATTTTAAACTGATGTTCATTGTCTCTTAAGTTGGACATAGTGGGAATGTTAGCATTTTCTGTAAAAAAAAAAAAACTACTGGCGTAGAATCGATCCCAGCCCTGTGGCACCAAAAAATATAGAATTAAGTACTTGTTATATGTCCTTTACTTTAATGAATTGTTTTTGTTTTTGGAAAGTCATATAAAACCAACTCTGATTGGATGCCTTTATGTTATACAGCATACAGATTTTATTGAATGTAACCTAATTTTTTTTTGCTATTAATATGCTCACTAAATTTATTTTTTATTATTATCGAAAACTGGTTTCACGCTGTAGCCATTTATTTCTAAAAACAACAAAATTATTTTTGTGTTGTGATATATTGATATGTTTTCTTAATGCTACTATCAGTTCTAAAAATGGCATATAAATGCAAAAAAAACAAACATTGTAGATGTTGTTTTCAGTTCTGCACGGTGGAGGGCTTCATCACTGCTCTGGTGGATGAATTCCCACGGCTGCTCAGGAAAAGAAGAGAAATTTTCATCGCATGTGTTTGCATTGTATCGTACGCCATTGGGCTGTCCAATATCACACAGGTAAATCAATGAAGCAAGCAGATGATGAGATGTTTGACCGTTGTTGTACATCTATATGATTGCAGGCTGCTGGGACTTGTATTGATTTTTTTGCTTTGTTTTAGGGTGGCCTCTATGTGTTTAAGCTCTTCGACTATTACTCAGCCAGTGGAATGTGTCTGCTCTTCTTGGTGTTCTTTGAGTGTATCTCAATCTCCTGGTGCTATGGTGAGTCCTTTTTACATTCTCTTAAAATCTGTAATTTGCATTGTGCTTATCATTTACACTGAATAGCATTATAAAAATGAAGAGAAATGCTTTCGCTGTCAGTCATAAATAGTCATTCAATTCAATACAAGCTTATTTTATAGCGCTTTTTACGATACAAATCATTACAAAGCAACTTTACAGAAAATTACGTTTCTACAATATTTAGTAGTAGCTTATAATTCATAAACAATCCTGTCATGACAAAAGTGCATCCAGTGGGACTGGGCCACAAAATGGCATCAGTGCCATTACTGTTGCTAAATAAATAAATAAATATATAAATAAATAAGCCTTTGTATAAATGATGAAGAACAATCAATTGTCAATTAGAAATGTTCTATTTTTCATTTAAGATATTTTTGCTAATTGCATGTGATGAATTTTAAATAGGGTTGTCAACTGTCCAATATAATGCAACCAGCCAACCAACATGTATGTACAACACAGAAACTCATAACAACAGTCATAAATTAAAAGTTGTGTTCCTACAGAAGACCAGTTTATATTACAAAATATTACAAATATATACAAAAATTATTTTTATGGCAAAGCAGATTTGCAGAACTACTTTGGCCTTGGCCTGCCTATATACTATAGCTTCTATTTCTTTCCTGTTTATGCTACTGTCATTCTGGACTGATAAATTACCACTGCCATTTTTCTGCCAGTTTCTGGACATTATTCTTGGTTGTGAATGTAGTGTTAGTTACTGCCTGCTTTCTTTTAGAGTCTGGACTTTACTAACAACTAACTAACATTGTTGACCCTGTATAGCATGTCCCTCATTATGTATATTGCTATGATTATATGTACTGCTTCTGTTTTCTCTCTGTCATCAATTTAAAGCCAGTTGATTTCTCAATGTTTGCCACCTCCGCTGTCTGGTAGTGCGATATTGCAGGGTACGGCCTGTTTTAGCAAGGAAGTTCTATGTATTTTTGCAATTTTAATCCAATCTTTGAATCAGCAACTGCCTGGAAAATTGTACTGGCTGCTCATCATGTGTCTGATATGAAATGAATTCAGTTTTATATATAATTCATCGCTCTCTGTCTTTAACATTTGTTTACCCTCTTCACAAACATCCTAGCACACCTTTTTTTTTTTGTTGTTGATATAATTACTTTTGCACATCTTTGCTCTAGATCAGGGCTATGACAGGATGTCAGACAACAATAGTTAAGAATTGAAGGGGAGTGAAGGTTTTGTCTTTTTTATATGATTATGTTGCAGATATTTAACACATTCAGTTAGTATTTTAAAGAACCATTCATTTCAAGCTTTTGTACAGTACACATGCTTACACACGCCATTATTGTTGCAAAAAACAAAAAACAAAGCAAGAAAACAATATATATATATATATATATATATATATATATATATATATATATATATATATATATATATATATATATATATATATATTATATATATATATTATATATATATATATATATATATGCATTTGTATAAATGATGACTAGATTCACTTAGGATTGATTTGGAGAGCATCCTTGAATCCTCAGTTCTGCTTCAGATGAATGAATGCATGTATTGATATGAATCCGTCAATCCTATTCTTGCAACGTATTTGCAGTGAATTAATGCAATCCATTTAAAATTTCTTCTAATTCCAGGTGTGAACAGATTTTATGATAACATCCAGGAAATGATTGGATACAAGCCTTGTCTATGGTGGAAACTGTGCTGGGTTTTCTTCACCCCTCTAATTGTCGCTGTAAGTAACCTACATTTTTCCTTATGATGTGACATTACAAAATATATACATTAGTGCTCTCAAAAGTAGTGTGTTAACAAATGTGATTAACTTTTCCAGTTTAATGTCATTAAAAATATTTAACACAGTTACACAGGGTTGAGCTACTGCTGCTTTGGTCTCTTTTTTTTTCTGTACAAGAATTGCATTTACTTAGATGCAAAACATCTTTACAACCACATCAAACGGGAGACTTTTCGGACACGTGTTCTAGGTTCACCTCAAATGAGTGCAGAAACAGTACAGGTGCTAGAAGCTTCAGTAGAGCAACAGTGAGCTGCGGTCAGATGAGATGTTGTCTCATGTATATATACTGTTATACTGTATATACAATTTTACAACACACACACACACACACACACACACACACACACACACACACACACACAGATAGATAGATTTATACTATACATGTTTTAGTTTCAGAATCACACTTTGTGCTTGTGTGCTTGTGTTATTTAAAACTTTTACTCAAATTTACATTTTCTACAAATCTGTCAGCTAGCAATGCCAACTGGCAAACTCGAGTTACATAATCAGATTACTTCAAGTTACTAGTAAAGTAGCGCATTACTTTTAAACTATATCTGAGTTACTTTTTCAAATAGGTAACAGAAGTTGTTTGTCCATTTATTGATTGACAGCTCTCCTGTCCCTGTGTTGAGAGAATTTGAGAGTGAAGTGCAGAGGCAGAGGCACTTCTTTCAGCCCTAGGCTCATTAATTTCCCTTTTGGTGTGAAATTGCCTTTAAAGTTTCCAAAAATATACCTTTTGTGTGTTTTTTTTTTCTTTTTTCTATTTTTCTTTTTTATTAAAAATCAAACAAGCAAGCCCAGCCCAGGTGACAAAAGTAACACAAAATAACATAATTCATTACTATACATAAAAAGTAACTAAGTAACACAATTTTTATGGAGTTACTTTTTCATGGAGTAAAATGAAAGTTGTAATGATAAGAATATGTGTGATAACAGTTTTTATTAAACAGCTCTGTGGAATACTTGATTCTGATTGGTCAATCGCAACATTCAAAGGTATATTATCCCTCGATAAAAACCGGTAAAAGCTGATCACACAGGCTCATCCGTGTAACTAAAGTCAAGTCAAGTCAAGTCACCTTTATTTATATAGCGCTTTAAACAAAATACATTGCGTCAAAGCAACTGAACAACATTCATTAGGAAAACAGTGTCAATAATGCAAAATGATAGTTAAAGGCAGTCCATCATTGAATTCAGTGATGTCATCTCTGTTCAGTTAAATAGTGTCTGTGCATTTATTTGCAATCAAGTCAACGATATCGCTGTAGATGAAGTGACCCCAACTAAGCAAGCCAGAGGCGACAGCGGCAAGGAACCGAAACTCCATCGGTGACAGAATGGAGAAAAAAACCTTGGGAGAAACCAGGCTCAGTTGGGGGGCCAGTTCTCCTCTGACCAGACGAAACCAGTAGTTCAATTCCAGGCTGCAGCAAAGTCAGATTGTGCAGAAGAATCATCTGTTTCCTGTGGTCTTGTCCTGGTGGTCCTCTGAGACAAGGTCTTTACAGGGGATCTGTATCTGGGGCTCTAGTTGTCCTGGTCTCCGCTGTCTTTCAGGGATGTAGAGGTCCTTTCTAGGTGCTGATCCACCATCTGGTCTGGATACGTACTGGATCCGGGTGACTGCAGTGACCCTCTGATCTGGATACAGACTGGATCTGGTGGCTACAGTGACCTCGGAATAAGAGAGAAACAGACAAATATTAGCGTAGATGCCATTCTTCTAATGATGTAGCAAGTACATAGGGTGTTATGGGAAGTGTTTACCTAATTAATGCAGCCTAAAAATCCTTTAACGGATTTGGATATTAAAAGTTTTGAGAACGTAGCAGACGTAGAGGATTATAATGTAAAAGGAGCTCATTCAAATACTGAGGTGCAAAGCAATTCAGGGCTTTATAAGTAATAAGCAATATTTTAAAATCTATACGATGTTTGATAGGGAGCCAGTGCAGTGTTGACAGGACCGGGCTAATATGGTCATACTTCCTGGTTCTAGTAAGAACTCTTGCTGCTGCATTTTGGACTAGCTGTAGTTTGTTTACTAAGCGTGCAGAACAACCACCCAATAAAGCATTACAATAATCTAACCTTGAGGTCATAAATGCATGGATTAACATTTCTGCATTTGACATTGAGAGCATAGGCCGTAATTTAGATTTTTGAGATGGAAAAATTCAGTTTTACAAATATAGAGCTGAGTATCATCAGCATAACAGTGAAAGCTAACACCATGTTTTCTGATGATATCTCCCAAGGGTAACATATAAAGCGTGAAGAGTAGCGGCCCTAGTACTGAGCCTTGAGGTACTCCATACTGCACTTGTGATCGATATGATACATTTTCATTCACTGCTACGAACTGATGGCGGTCATATAAGTATGATTTAAACCATGCTAATGCACTTCCACTGATGCCAACAAAGTGTTCAAGTCTATGCAAAATAATGTTGTGGTCAATTGTGTCAAACGCAGCACTAAGATCCAATAAAACTAATAGAGAGATACACCCACGATCAGATGATAAGAGCAGATCATTTGTAACTCTAAGGAGAGCAGTCTCAGTACTATGATACGGTCTAAATCCTGACTGGAAATCCTCTAAGGAGGAATATAATTGTGAGGATACCACCTTTTCTAGTATCTTGGACAGAAAAGGGAGATTCGAGATTGGTCTATAATTAACTAGTTCTTTGGGGTCAAGTTGTGGTTTTTTGATGAGAGGCTTAATAACAGCCAGTTTGAAGGTTTTGGGGACATATCCTAATGACAATGAGGAATTAATAATAGTCAGAAGAGGATCTATGACTTCTGGAAGCACCTCTTTTAGGAGCTTAGATGGTATAGGGTCTAACATACATGTTGTTGGTTTAGATGATTTAACAAGTTTATACAATTCTTCCTCTCCTATAGTAGAGAATGAGTGGAACTGTTCCTCAGGGGGTCTATAGTGCACTGTCTGATGTCTGATGCAATTTTATCTCTAATAGTATCGATTTTAGAAGTAAAGTAGTTCATAAAGTCATTACTGCTGTGGTGTTGGGAAATGTCAACACTTGTTGAGGCTTTATTTTTCATTAATTTAGCCACTGTATTGAATAAATACCTGGGGTTATGTTTGTTTTCCTTAACCTTCCTTAAGCATAAAGGAGCAACTTTATTTAAAGTGCTAGAAAAGAGAGAGTCCATGGTTTCTGTTACATCATCAAGTTGTTCTGAGCTTTTGGATATGCTAAGGAATTTGGATACATCAGGAAGATAACTTATAAAGCAGTCTTTTGTGTCAGAAGTGATGGTTCTTTCATACTTGTAACAAGAAGTAGAATTTACAATTGTGGCTATATGAAGTATGAAGTCAGCACTGTACTCTTGTTAGGAAAAAATTTTCTTGGTGGAAGCTTTGTGTTTTGTTTTAGCTAATAAAATATTAAATCTCGATTCAAAATGTTGTACAATTATTTAATTATGTCATCCTGGTATCGCGGACTCACTCTCTCATTTCATATAAATGCAGCTGCTGCCATTTTGCTATGATTGTTTAGTAGGCTGTAATGGATTATAAGATAACTAACAAACTGGTAAGATTTTAAAACATTTTTGGCTCAATTCTTCTTATTTTTTTGTGGTGAAATGTTGTGTAATAAGTGGTTTGACTGCACCATTTCCCTTAAATGTTTGTCTAGCTTGAACTTGCTGCTTGCTTCGCGTCTTGGTCCTGATCACACTGTCAAGGTTTTTTATACTGAGATAACAACCGGCTGGATGTACATTATCCCTTACTTAATTACTGATCTTGGGTAATGACATTGACAGTAATATGATAAGCCTGGTCTACATTGCAGGTTTTGACTGGGGATTGACCACTGATATTTATTTTTTATTTTTGTAATAATATGCACCCTGATTCCCTGATTATGTATACCCCGCCAATCAGATTTAGATGTTTTGAAAAAGCTCTCGCCATTTTTGTGACAAATATTAAAAATGTGATAACTAATAAGATAAAGTGAAAAATGAATTTTAGATGAACAAGTAATGTTTTTATATATTCATATTCATTTTTTTTTAAATATTTCAAATATAAAACGTAAAAAATTAGAAAAACAGTCAGAAACACAGGGCTGACCATTATGACAGATTTATGTGATGTGTTAAAAAAATCATTGACATATATTTATATATTGCTTTATCACAAGGCAGATTTTATTGAACATAAATGAGCAGGAAATGTAAATTTAGCTATTTATGATACAAGCAATTATGATAGAAATTCAATTTAACTATAAGCAGTTCTACAAATGGCTATAGTTTCAGTCTTCAGCTCAAGTCAGATAATGTTGATTCAGTTCAGTTTAATAATGGTCACAGTGTTGCAAAGTTAGTGTCATTATCAAGCTCAGTTCATTTCAGATCGTGTTCTCATCTGATAGTGTCAGTCTCAGCTGTTGATTGTTATTTGCTGATGAGGAACATTACCTCTGCTGTGTAGAATGACCCTGGTTCTTTATCCCAAATTTGATCACAGTGTTTTTACACTTTTATTTGTCCCAAATACTTTTTTTGTGTGTCCTGTTCCTTGACTGTGATAAAAATGTTTTTAAAGTCTTGCAGTCTTTAGAAGTATAAATCATATGAATTATAGGTTCAATTATGTGAAAACTGCAGTATTTGTAAACAGAGCTTCTCTACAGGGCGTGTTCCTCTTCAGCGCAGTGCAAATGGTTCCTCTTACAATGAACAACTATGTGTTCCCTAAATGGGGGCAAGGAGTGGGCTGGCTCATGGCTCTGTCTTCTATGGTTCTCATACCTGGTTATATGGTCTACATGTTCCTCACCCTGAAGGGAACATATAAAGAGGTAAATGTTTTTATTTAGAGCTGAAATTATATACAATTACGAGTGATATATATTTATGGTGTGTCTGTGCTCACTGGTGCTGGTTCTGGGCTCATTTCAGCGGATCAGGATAATGCTGCAGCCTCCAGCAGTCAAGCGTGCTCAGGAGAATGGGCCTGACCAACAGCAGCTGCAGACACAGCCACAGCAGCCGGAGCAATCACTGCAGCAATCACCGCAACTAGTGCAGCAACCGGACCAAGCACCACAGCAACCACAATCACCACAAGCACTGCAACAACCGCTGCAGGTTGATAGTTCCTCTTCGACTAACCCTGGCAATGATGCCAACGTTTAAAACCAGTAGAAGTGAACCCCAGCAGAGAGCAATCAAAGATTAAAAACACAGAAGACTTCCATGTTTATACAGTAATAGAATCATCTACCTCCAGGGGTCATACATAATCAAGCTAAACATGAAAAAAGCAAAAGTAAAAAAATAAATAAAAAATAAAAATAAATATATATATATATATATATATATAAGAACACAAACACAAAAACCCATGCATTTGAAAAACCTACACAAATTTTGTATGTTCTTCAAATGTGAAGCAAAACTTGTCAGTGTTAAATGACTTGTGCTATGTATTATGTGAATTTGTCTCTACTAAGGTTATACTGTGAGTTAGATTTAAGGACAGTGCATTGTTTGGCAATGCACAAGCTATTTATGTGAGGTATGTACTGTTTCTATGTTGCACTGGGGACAAAGCGGGAGTATGAGAAACTGGGCGAGATTATGTTACATTCCGGGTCATTTGGGCAATCCAACGTGTATCAAGCAAGCCCTGTGTCTAAAGCACAAAGAATTTCTTATCGATAGAGCCCTTGGGTGACCCGCATGTGTTGTTGAATATATTTGTTGAGAAAGACTGTTACTATTTAGTTTTTCATTAGAAAATGCTTGTATGTGATGACAACATTTTTAGAATTATTTTTAGAATGCTTTGTACTTTAATGTTGAGACCAAGGACCAAAATCATAGACTTAAGCAAAAACAAATATATGCCTGCCAGTGTGTAGTATGTAAAGCACAGGGTACAAAATAATAATAATAAAAAACAATAATAATAAAAACAAAATCGAAACACTGCAAAACATAGGGTGAACATTTTTGCTGATTATTATACAGATTATTGATGAGTACTGTCAATCCAGTGTCCTGTTTACATGTCCCCTCAGGAATATCAAAAAAAAAAAGAAAAAAAAAAAGATTTTTTGTCTCTACCCTGAGTGCATATCAGCTCCTTAAGCCTGTGATTAATGTAGTCGTGATTTGCATGACCATTAGTTACTTAATGTGCCAAAACATTGAATACAGTAGGTGCAGTGCTTAAACAAAACAGGAACGCGCACAAACTGGCCACTCCATAACAATGGTTTACACTACTTGATTGTGCCATTCTTTTTTAAAAAGTATACAAAATATTTCTACCATATAATAGTTATACCATATTTGAAGTAGCACAAAACTAAAATACATGATGGTGTTTTGACCCTTTTCCCCCAAAAAGCACAAAACGTACAAGTACAGAGACTTCTCCAACACTAGGGCAATGATGTGGTGACAGTTTGTGTCAAAGGCAGCTACAGTACATGCGAGAAGCATTTGGTCACGTTAAACATGTTTACTAAGAGGAGATACGTACCTACATAAAATGTGAAATGGCTATGTCCTTTGTATTTTGTACAAAGTTATTTTACTGCAGTTTTATCTGGAACTTTATTGTAAAATTGTATTGTGTAAAACGTGTAACCGTGAATGTCTGTACTCCATTATTACGTTTTTGTCTAAATGTTGACATATCTGAAAAACAATTGCTGTTTTCTGCAATAATATTTTGATCTCTGAAGCACATATCTAATTAAAATTATGAGTGAAGATGATTATACAAAGGATTATAAATCAAATAGAATTTATGTCTCGTAAGAAATAAAACTGTTTTGTATATTTTTAACTGTTACACTGCCTAAAATTATAACCTCGGACATGTATTTAAATGGTGTCATACAAAAAAACAAAAAAAAAACTAATAAACAAAAAAAGCACGATTGTTATGTAAAATGTATAAATAAACAGAAAATATTCGTAGACTATAATCTGTGTGCTAATTTTCAGTGTTCACTAAAAGCCATTTAAATAAGAGCATGTATTTTACAATGTCACCCCAATTGTTTTGAACAGTATCCCTTAAAAATGATACAAATAAATACATTAAATAATACTAATAAGCAGCAATTAACTGGGCTGAAATAATGAACGTGTTAAAAATACAAGGTCCTAATTAATGGGAATGCCAAAGCCATAAACTCCAGCTGTGTCTGTTGTATTATTTAGTTTTGCAGGTACCTGTAGTCCCATGAGTAACTGAAAGGATACACAGAATACAGATTGCTATTTAGATTTCAACAAATGCAGTTAAACAGTTAAATTAACCATGCTTTTTGGAAGTCAGTGAATTTAACATTGTCATTGTCATAGCACTGGTGATGTTCATTTTGTTACCATATATGTTTAGAGTGTATGTGATTTAGTTGATTGAATGAATCCAGTGTAATTTCGTTGATTTATACAGTGTATCTAATCACAAAAGAGGTACCCAGTTTTTGTGGAAAAATGACAATATAATCCATTCTTAAATTTTAAAATCATTTAAATATGGTTTTGTCAAGAAAGGCAATATCATTTATAAAAGTATGTGTCTATGCCGATTGCTAAACTAGCTGTACTGTGTAATAACATTGTTTAGTCTGATTTGTTAAAAGTCAAGTCAAGTCACTTTTATTTATATAGCACTTTTAACAAAACAGATGACAATTATAATGACAAAAGTAAACACAAATTTTCAGTTAAAGGCAGTTCATCATTGAATTCAGTGATGTCATCATCCAACTCAGTTCAGTTTAAATAGTATCTGTGCAATCAAGTCAATGATATCTCTGGAAATGAAGTGTCCTCAACTAAGCAAGCCAGAGGCGACAGCGGCAAGGAACCAAAAATCCATTGGTGACAGAATAAAAAAAAGAAACGGGAGAGTTTGGGGGCCAGTTCTCCTCTGACCAGACGAAACCAGTAGTTCAATTCCAGACTGCAGCAAAGTCAGATTGTGCAGAAGAATCATCTGTTTCCTGTGGTCTTGTCCTGGTGCTCCTCTGAGACAAGGTCTTTACAGGGGATCTGTATCTGGGGCTCTAGTTGTCCTGGTCTCTGCTGACTTTTGGGGCCTTAAATGTCCTCTCTAGGTGCTTATCCACTATCTGGTCTGGATACGTACTGGATCTGGTGGCTATGGTGAAAATCTGATCTGGATACAGACTGGATCTGGGTGACTGCAGTGACCATCTGATCTGTGGATTCAAACCCGGGTCTCTTACACCAAAGGCATGTGTCTTATCCACTGCGCCAACACCACCCCTTCACACACATAATGAGATAAGTTAAAAATAAATACAAAAACAAAAAATAAGTAATGTAAAGTATGCAAGTGTTAAAGGATCAAGTGTTTTTATAAAAAAAAAAAAATAAAATCAGAAGAGAGAATAGAAATAGAATAGAGAGTCAAGTAATGACTCAAAAGAAGAGGGTCAAGTAAATAATGAAATGAAATAAACAGAAATATTTGATTAATAGAAAAATACAAATCACTCAATAATTGAATAATTAACAAATTAGTTACTATAACTGGGACAGTTTGTTTTCATGATCAGACAGCATTAATGCTTCACAATAAAAATAACGATATTCACAATAAAATAATTTCCTTGGCCAATCAAAAAGAACACATAACAATTTATTTCTGTAGAGCATAGGCACCATAGCTATTGTGCATTCGCTTGCCTCAATCCCACACAAATGGAACAGATTGCAGAAAACTGTTAAAAATTGATTAATTAATTTAATCTGAGGACAGGGGAAAACAAAATTATAAATAAGAGTAATGTTATACATCAAATTACAAGCAAATTTATTTTAAGTGTTAATATTAATCAGCAAATCCCCACAAATCATTATCTCAATTGTAAAATAAATGTGGAACAAAGAACTGATTGGTCAATGCTACTTGAAAACTAAATGTCAAAAGTCTTTCATCCAAGTACAGTCAGTGCATCTGGGCCCTCCTGGTGGATCTGCTGGCTTGAAGACATAAAATGACTGTATCTTACAAACCCCTGCAAACACTCCTTTTCTTTTACCTCACTTCTCCACTCAATAATGCCCTAAACAATGCTCTCATTCTATCTGTAAGACGTAGTACAGCAGTGTCACATGGTAAAAACAAATCAGTAGTCAGGATGCTTGAAGAGAAGATAATCAGACAGGATATAGAATTGAGTCAAGCCTCTCCATATTCCAGATCTTCATATATAAAAAGTTTGATTTCCCACCTGTGAGGGATTGCATTAAAGATTGCACTAAAGATTCAAACAACGGAGCTGTCTACAACATAAATTGTTGGGTTATAAAAAAAAATATCATCTGACACCAGTGAAAAACACTAAACTCTTGGTACATTTCACACCTACTGTTCATTATGGAAAATAACCCATAATCACAGGGTTGTGCATTTCATCAGAAGTCCAGGTGAACAGGCCCAGTTTTCTTTGCATATGTGTTTTCTCATGTGTTCCAGATCCTCATGTGGTTTATCTTAGTTTGCAAGCTGATCATTACCAGCTATTCCTTATTTCTTCTCATCTCAGATTTATATTCAATTCAATTCAATTCAAGTTTATTTGTATAGCGCTTTTTACAATACAAATCGTTACAAAGCAACTTTACAGAAAATTATGTTTCTACAATATTTAGTAGTAGCTAGTAGTTTGTGCACGTTTGACAGGATTTTAGAAAAATAAAAATAATAATAATAATACAAGACGTAGTCAGCTAGATGATGAACTATCAATATTATTAATTAATAGTAATTATAGGATGCAGTCACACATGTAGCAATAATTGTTAGTTCTGTTTGTTGATTCAAGGTTAGCATCATCTGGGGTCCTCTGAGGGTCAGCATCATCTCTTCTCAGGTGTTCTGGATCCAGACTGGAGCTTGTGTAAATCCTAGTTACCACGGGATGTAAATCCCGTGGCAAAACATAGAAACAAAATAGAGACATCATTAGCATAGCTGCTGATCCAACAAAGTAAAATTAGTTTAACCCAAGCTAAAGAATAAAAATGCAGATGCAACTACACTCACAATTTAAGAGATACATTATTCGAATGCTTGGCGAAAGAGATGCGTTTTTAATCTAGATTTAAACAGAGAGAGTGTGTCTGAACCCCGAACATTATCAGGAAGGCTATTCCAGAGTTTGGGAGCCAAATGTGAAAAAGCTCTACCTCCTTTAGTGGACTTTGCTATCCTAGGAACTACCAAAAGTCCAGTGTTTTGTGACCTTAGGGTGCGTGATGGGTTGTAGCGTGGTAGAAGGCTAGTTAGGTACGCAGGAGCTAAACCATTTAGGGCCTTATAGGTAAGTAATGATCATTTGTAACTGATACGGAACTTAATAGGTAGCCAGTGCAGAGACTGTAAAATTGGGGTAATATGATCATATTTTCTTGACCTGGTAAGGACTCTAGCTGCTGCATTTTGGACTACCTGTAGCTTGTTTATTGACGAAGCAGGACAACCACCTAGAAGTGCATTACAATAGTCCAGTCTAGAGGTCATGAAAGCATGAACTAGCTTTTCTGCATCAGAAACAGATAACATGTTTCGTAGCTTGGCAATGTTTCTAAGATGGAAGAATGCGTTTTTTGTAACATTGGAAATATGATTTTCAAAAGACAAATTGCTGTCCAATATAACACCCAGATTTCTGACTGTAGAGGAAGTAACAGTACATCCGTCTAGTTGCAGATTGTAATCTACAAGATTCTGTGTGGTGTTTTTTGGTCCAATAATTAATATCTCTGTCTTATCCGAATTTAATTGGAGAAAATTATTTGTCATCCAATCTTTTACATTTTTAACACACTCTGTTAGCTTAGATAATTGGGAAGTTTCATCTGGTCTCGTTGAGATATATAGCTGAGTATCATCAGCATAACAGTGGAAGCTAATTCCGTATTTTCTAATAATATTACCAAGGGGCAACATGTATATTGAAAATAGAAGGGGACCTAGGACGGATCCTTGTGGCACTCCATATTTTACTGATGATAAATGAGATGACACCCCATTTAAGTAAACAAAATGGTAGCGATCGGACAGGTAGGATCTAAACCATCTTAGAGCCTGCCCTTGAATACCTGTATAGTTTTGTAATCGATCTATGAGTATGTCATGATCTATGGTGTCGAACGCAGCACTAAGATCAAGTAAGACTAGAAATGAGATGCAGCCTTGATCTGACGCAAGAAGCAGGTCATTTGTAATTTTAACAAATGCAGTTTCTGTGCTATGGTGGGGCCTAAAACCTGACTGAAATTCTTCATACAGATCATTTTTATGCAGGAAGGTGCTCAATTGAGCAGACACAACTTTTTCTAAAATTTTAGACATAAATGGAAGATTTGAAATAGGCCTATAATTTGCCAGTACACTAGGATCTAGTTTTGGTTTCTTAATAAGAGGCTTGATAACCGCCAGCTTGAATGGTTTTGGGACGTGACCTAAAGATAACGACGAGTTAATGATATTGAGAAGCGGTTCTTCGGCTACAGGTAACAGCTCTTTTAGTAATTTAGTGGGTACAGGATCTAATAAACATGTTGTTGGTTTAGATACAGTGATAAGTTTATTTAGCTCTTCCTGTACTATATTTGTAAAGCACTGCAGTTTATCTTTGGGTGCGATGGATGAAACTGAAGTGTTAGACGCTGTAGAATCTACATTCGCTATTGTATTTCTAATGTTATCTATTTTATCAGTGAAGAAATTCATAAAGTCATTACTATTTAACGTTGGTGGAATATTTGAATCAGGTGGCGTCTGGTAATTTGTTAATTTAGCCACTGTGCTAAATAAAAACCTTGGATTGTTTTGGATATTTTCAATGAGTTTGTGGATATGCTCTGCCCTAGCAGTTTTATACTTAAAACTGATTTATACTTACTGTCTGCACATATTATTTGCCAGATTGTGCCTCCATTTACCAGAATCAGTTGCAGCATCTCCCAAGCTTTTTTACAGTTGAGGAAAACAACAAGGGATTCATCATAAGATAGGAATAAAGAGTAGTTCCCATTTTAAATAATCATACAAAACAATAAAAGCTAGCACATGAAGATATTAAAGAAAAATAAAAGCATAAAAACTGGAGTCATTTGCTATCACCTACACTGTGCACTATGAGGCATTCACTGTACAGGAAATACTACACTGTGAACATGTAACCAATCTAAGCTGGTTCATCTTCATCAGAAGATGAAGTACAATGTGACGTCAAAACAATCTTTGAGCTGTTTTGGTGGAAGTGACAAAGTGCAAGCTTTGAATGCTTATATCTTCTAAATGTGAATTTTTTCACTGTTTTGGAGCACACTGCTTTATAGATAACCTTAAGACTAACACATTGATGCTAACAACCAAAAAACTTTAACATTTTAATTTCATGGGGACTTTTAATATTGTAGCACTAACCCCACTAAACACAACAGTGGCCAAAATATTTATTTATTTATTTTATGACCCTACATTTAACTTAAAGCATCAAGATACATAATTTTAGATAATGTTTGTCCAATAAATAATTTTTTTTGCTAGGATTTAAAAAAAAAAGTCTCTAAAGGGGTGAGGAAGTCACTAAATCTAGTGACAAAATCACTAAATTGGCACACTGACTACAACATAAGTTACTAATATTATGCAAAAAAATATTTCCACACAATTTGGCATGTTTCATTATGTTATTATAACAAATAAAACAACTGACTCTAAGCAGCAATATGCTTACAACATTTTGCAATATGGAACAAGAGTTTGACTCCTAACCCTAAGGTTGTGGGTTTGCGTCTCGGGCCGGCAATAGAGGTGCCCTTGAGCAAGGCACCAAAACCCCAACTGCTCACTGGGCGCCGCAGCATTAATGGCTGCCCACTGCTTTGGGTGTGTGTTCACGGTGTGTGTGTGCACTTTGGATGGGTTAAATGCATAGCATGAATTCTGAGTATGGATCACCATACTTGGCTGTATGTCACGTCACTTTATATTGTGTTTTGATAATTTTGCAAAATGCAAAATTCATTTGATGCATTTGATTATTAAAATATTTTAGTGTCTTAATTAAATGATTTTAATGTAGTTACATTGATTGATGTTGTGCTGCTGTGACTTCACATGAGCAGGCTCACAATTGGCTGATTCAGAGGTTGAGGTCGGCCATTTTGTGTTGACATTGTAAGGGAAACAGGTCAATTTAGCTCAAAGGGAATCATTTAAGATTTTAAAGGGAATTTGAACAGAATCACTGTTTCACGGCTGATCACTGAGATGCCCTGCAATTCACTGAACATCAAATCTGCAATGGATATTATTATCCAAACTATAGTGAAAACACTATTAATTAGCACAGTAACAAGATCGGCAGTTTAAGACATTAACTTATAAGCACAAAACACAAGATACTTCTCTTTTCAATATGAATAAGGCTTTATTAGATAAATCTAAGACATTTAAACTAATCTAACACACAAACGCACGCACGCACACATTCATACAAGTTGCAGGAAGATCGAAAGTTATTAAAGAATGAGTTTAAGAGAATGGAAATGTGGAATCCCAAGTTCACAGCAATACGTTAAATTGCATAGACATGAACAACCATCAATCACTTAATTAACCGTCGCATTGAGTTCCTCAATGAGGTTAAAATTATATTAGATACACCAGCACAAATGTCTGAAGGTACATTGCCTGTGTAAAGTTTTCACTGATTGGCTGGAAGTTCAGTAGTCGCTGAAGTGACGTTTTGGGAAGGCCTGGTTGGTTGTTGCCTGAAGGTGTAGAGTTGTGTGTAGCTGGCTGAAGTTGAACGTGCAGACGAGGTCAGACGGCGTTACAAAACTTAACTCAGAACATATAACTCTCAAACTGAAAAGAAAAGAAATAATGTTTGGCGAGACTAGGTGGTGTTCCTTCTCATTGTGGCTAAGTAACAGCAGGCGTGCAGGCTGAAGCACGCTGGGACCGCGCTCAAAGAACAGTGATGACAAACAGCATGGCTAAAAGCTAAAGCTAAGAAGCAAAGCTAAAAGCAAACTAAAAGAAGACATGACTAATAGCAGAAGCATAGCTAGAGACTAAAAGCAGACATGACTAATAGCAGAAGCATAGCTAGAGACTAAAAGTAAGATTTTATGGTGTCCTGAGTATTTAAACTGGCCTGTTGGCCACACCTCAAAAGTTGTCTTGACCAATCAGATATTGTCTTGGCTCGGGGGCATCATAAATCATATGTTCATCTTACCAAGCATGTGGTCCGAATTTTCCCGCTCTTGTAGGGTATAATTTTGGACATGATTCCTATAACACGAATATGATACATTTGATAAATATTTGATTGTCAGGCCTATTTCAAGCAAGCAGTTTCCCTCACAAACATACCAAACATGATTATGAATCCTTAAGTTATGCCATAGTTATTAAAAGACATACACAATAAATGATTATAACATGATAGTCAAATGTGTGGGTTACATATAAATGAATATGGAGTGAAGCAATGGACTGATTCATTTATAAGTATTTTTGAGTTCATTCTGGTCCATATATACATGTACAAAAGACAGTTTATTTGCCATTCTCTTGACAAAGACTTCTGTGGAGAGACCGGAGGTTCAAAGCCCCTTCCCCCTTAGGAATTTCAGTCTGGTTCTGTTAGGTGAGGGGGAAGTCAATGGAAGTGTTTACCTCTCATGGGTTTACATGTGATGTCCAGCGTTCCATTTCAATTACGAACAACAAATTTGACAAATCTCTTCTCCGAATTGAAATTGTCAATAATTGTTCTAGTGGTGTTAATGTTGAAAGCTGTTCTGTGAAAGCTTTGGTTGGTTGGTTATCTTGCTTGGGACTTGTGGCACAGAATGTTTTATGACTTCCTGTTGCCTTACTGAGGAATTCAGCTCGTGTTTCAGCCACAGCCCTGATCGACTCTTTAATTTGTCTGGTTCGAGTCATTTCTGCTACGACATCATGGCAGTCCTTAGTTCACAACACTTAAGTGTCACCTCAGTCAACACTTAAGAATCAAGTCTTAGGGTCCTATTTTAACGATCTAAATCGTTCATGTGAAACGGCGCCGGACTGAAACTAGCAAACACACTTGCACTGCGTCTTGCGTTGCATTGTACCGGGTGTATGATAGGGCGCTTAGACTTTACTGAAAGTTGCTTTTAGCTTCTATATAAAAGTCTCCTACTCTGAGAAAAGTCATACATTTTACTTAAGTCAAAGTTTAAGACTATTTTACAGAGCATTTCTGAGAAGTTTTATGCATATGGACCCAGGAATTATGTTTGTAATAAATGGTTAATAAATAGTTAAATAGAGAAACCATGGTCATCTTTGTGCTGTGTTTTTCAGTGCCAGTAGAAAGGTTATAGTAACTGTGACATAAATTGCCTATTGCCTTTGAGCTGTTTAATGTCTTAAGACTGTTCCACAGGTGCATGTGCAATGATTGTATATGGTTTATTGAAAAAGCATCAACAACATTGTCTAAACCTTTACAAAACGATCCTTAAATACAGCATCCTGAAAAAATGGAAAAGAAAAGAAAGTCTGTTGAGAATCATAATGAATGAAGAGTTATTTTTATTTGATTTATTTCAATCATTTTAAATGTAACCAGGTAATAACAGCTTCAGGCCTTGAGTTCACACATTGTCAGATCCAGATGATTTGCTAGAATAAATTAGGGAGTTCAAACTTCAGGGAGTACGATAAAGCAATATCAGTAATTTCTGTCATGAATCAGAGGTATTATGTTCATGTCCCAAGGGAAAAGCACATCTCACCATACTGTGGAGATATTAGGAAATATGGCAAGTTGGTGAATGATTTTACAGAAGAATTTGAAGGGTTGCTGCTCACTAGCAATCAGTCTGACCACTGTCAGAGCCTTGGAAGAGGTATGGGTTAGTGACTTTTTTGAGTACTTCAGGGAAGCATTTAGAGTCACAGCACAGCACACCTAGCTTCTACACAGTTTCTACAGTAGAAAACAACAGGGTTAAAACATCAGAAATTTCTCTCATGCTCTGACAAATGCTCACACCCTGATTCTGAAATGTTCCCGTGGCTCTGTAGCTATTGGGAAGTGGCCATTAAGGGTTGATTTCATGGAAGTTATCTGGGATCTTAGTCTTAAGGGGGAACTCCATAAATTTGTATGCCTTTAGCCTATAGCCTTTAACTTGCAAGAACAAAAGGATGTCACCTTAGAAGATGTACTTAAAGTGGTAGCTGGAAAAGACAAAACAATTAGCTGGTAGTCAGGTAGCACAATTACTGAGTAGTTCTGCAATATTTTGTTCTTGAATTCATTCATATTATTATTATTATTATTATTTTTTTTTTTTTTTTACTTCCACTCAAAAACGATGCATAAGCAAATAATTTGGATAGCAAACAATCACATCAAATTGCACACTGGGAAGGGATATAAATGGTTTAAGTTTTGTATATTGCATAATGTCAAATAATCTGCCAGGACCAAAGGTATTTGGAAATGAAAATAGAGGACATGGTTCGTTATTTAACATTTCCTCGGTGTGGTGGAAGCCCTATTTTTAAAGTGGAGAAGTGCCCGCAGTGATACCGGAGGAGAGGGCACAGCAAAAGCAAACTACTGATCCATGATGCTTTGCAGTGAGATACCAGAAGCACATCCTGCAATACAGTTCATCCTCCCAATCCATTAATTAAGTGTAAAAGACAAAAATCTTTAAGCATACATTACTATTATTATTATTTGTCTTTCTTTCATCAGCACTGATCACAGTGATTAATCTGAGACTAATAGAAACAGAAACTGTATGATGTTTTATTTTTCTATCATCCTCTGCTCAGTTTTTGTTCAGTCCATTATTTTTTTAAGACAGTTTATCATTACCATCAATCTAGATCTACGATCTACATCATATGTACTGGTGCTGAACTGCATTCAGACCTAATCTAACATGATGATGTGGTAATTGTGAACATAGCTTAATTAATGTTTAAATTTGTCATAAGACTATCTCGTTTGAAACAACAAAATATATTATATTATATAGTAATACTGCAATTACACATTTATAAGCATTATAAGCAGTGCTTTAAGTGGCCCAAAACAGGTGCCGGTACTTTATTATAGACTATATATATATATTATTTTTTAAAAATTGTAAATTTTTTTATTTTTATTTTTTTGATGACTCCCCTCATCCCCTGAGTTAACAACAACTATATTGAAGGGGTTTTATCTACAGCAGTCAACAGACGACCTTATAAAAAATAATAAATCATTTTTTAATTTGTGGATTTGCTTGAGCTAGAAAGAGCTACTGAACATAAATAAAACTCAAGGGTGTATGGGTAATGTAGTCTCTGCTCTCGGTGGGACGAATTAGGGGCCGTTCATATGTCGCGCTTAAAAACGTGACAGGGCCACTTGCGCTCCTGAGGCGTCTGCTGTTGCTAAGCAACCATGACCTGCTCTCTCCATGAAGACGCGGAAATTTCAGCAAAGGATAAATGGATTTGCAACACTAAAATCGCTTGCAGTAGCTCTGCTACTAAATTTATTTCAAAATGGCAGTCCATATACAGCTATGATCAGCTGTTCCTTCATCTTGGCTGAGCTTTCAACGTTGTTACGGGAAAGGATAAAACTGATTGGTTAGTTCTTGTCACATGACCTGCGGAGCGCTTGTGGCATTCTGAAAAGTTGAGATGTTTTTAACTCGGTGCGGTACGGACGAGACTGGAAAAAACGAGCGCATCACGACCGCGTCGCTTCCTACATTGGAAATGACAAACTTGAGCACGCAAAAGACGCGATATGTGAATGGCCCCTTAGGAAGCGTGCATTGTGAAGGGCGCTCTGAAAATCGGCAGAGCAGGCAAAGGATTAAAACCTCTATTAAAACTATTTAAACCAATGTCCAAATGAGCGTACCGGTATGCTAAAAGCACGTTCTGGGCTCAAGGAGAGGTGGCGGTACGCTCAAGAGCTATATTTGGAAGTGGCAGTACGGAGTACCTGTGCGTACCACCCCACTTAAAGTAATCGAGTATTCCCCCAGGAAGTGCATGCTTCTAATTGACTTCACTTGTCTCTGTTGAATCCAATGGGGTCGCTGTGTCCATTTCTTTTACTGTCTATGGTCAGATGCAGTCAGTGGCTAAGGGACATCTGTGGATGTAGGATGGAGAAACAATAGCGCAAAGGGGTTATGGAGAAGTTGAGGGCCAAAAAAATTCTAGAGGTTGATGCCTCAACATATGCAAAAATAACCGACATGTGTAGTGCTGCAGCTTCAGTTTCCAAGCCTACAGTACCTGATGACATTTTGCAAAAACATGTGAACATAGCACATGGAGGTGACTAGCCATGGCAGCGCCGTGTTACCTAAATTAATGAATAGGTATTATAATAAGACAACACAGTCGTTGTCACTATTATAAAGTCTGTCAGAATGTCACCTACTGCACTAGCCACTCAGTCAGCTAAAGTCAAATAACACAGCATAAGCTATTTGCATTGTTTTTGTAGCTAGGTTAGCAGAGTTAACTTATTCAATTGCAACTTCGGCTAATGTTAAAGGATTAGTTCGCCCAAATAGCAAAATTATGTCACTAATAACTTACCCTCATGTTGTTCCAAACCCGATAGACCTCCGTTTATCTTGGGAACACAGTTTAAGATATTTTAGATTTAGTCCGAGAGCTCTCAGTTCCTCCATTGAAGCTGTGTGTACGGTCTACTGTCCATGTCCAGAAAGGTAAGAAAAACATCATCAAAGTAGTCCATGTGACATCAGAGGGTCAGTTAGAATTTTTTGAAGTATCGAAAATACATTTTTGTCCAAAAATAGCAAAAACTATGACTTTATTCAAAACAGACCCGGAAGAGAAGACAATGCTGAATAAAGTCATAGTTTTTGCTATTTTTGGACCAAAATGTATTTTGGATGCTTCAAAATATTCTAACTGACCCTCTGATGTCACATGGACTACTTTGATGATGTTTTTCTTACCTTTCTGGACATGGACAGTAGACCGTTCACACAGCTTCAATGGAGGAACTGAGAGCTCTCGGACTAAATCCAAAATATCTTAAACTGTGTTAAAAAGATAAACGGAGGTCTTACGGGTTTGGAACAACATGAGGGTAAGTTATTAATAACACAATTTTGCTATTTGGGTGAACTATTCTTGTAACCCTTTAAAACCCATAGTGGCCGCACGGCCCTTCTCTAGAAATACTTAAAATGATGCCATTTGATTATTTTAATTATTGCCCAAAATGCCAAAGCGCCCACGACGAGTTACACGTTGGAAGAGGTAGCTAACGCACGATATTTGGGGATTAAAACCCGCTTTGCATTTTGAAAGCTGTATATTTTTGTTTAGCTGTATATTCAACGAAGTAGATATTTTCTCATGTTTCTAATGAATTTCCAATATCATTAATATGCAATATTAACGGTGAGTGAATAATATGAATATCATATATATTATTAGGACGTTTTGTGTGAGAAATTTGGTAGTATAGTATGTTTTTTCTTTTTTTATGGGAAATATCTCAACAATGAGAGGTAAATGTTGTTTGGTGTCATATTAAAGAGGGGTTTTTGCTCTTTAAAACAAAGTAGCCTATGCTTGCAATTGTAAACTAGTTTTTCTGCTGTCTGGTTCATTGAAAAAAAAAACATTTCTTTTTAGAATTAGCAGTATTCTACATCCACATTATATTGGGCTCTAAAGGATTAACTAGCTTTTACAACATGGAGCACATTGTCCATCTAGAAATCCTGCTCTTCAAGAATACAGGACTATATAACCAAAATGGATCCTTACTAAGTGTGCTTTTAATAACTCTTCCAAACTATTGTAATCATCTCTCTCTGTGTCCTTATGCATAGTCAACCCAGGTTTAGTTAGCAGTGGAAGAGAGCACCTTTGATCACCAGGGAGTCTGTCAAGCTTTGTAGGGTTTTTTGGGAATGGAACGGTAGATATTCATACCTACAGGGACCGCAAGGATGGTGTATCGGTTGATTATGTCCGACCGATTGTGGTGGGCCTGTCTGAGCTAAAATGCCAGGGCCCTTTTTTGTCCCAGTCTAGCCCTGTCTGTCAGTACAGTGAAACCAAGAAAATATCATGAGACTCCACTGTACTATTAATGTGCAGAAAATGTTGTAAGTAACAGATTGGAGTTATATGCTCCCTCTTTGAATAATACTGCTAAAACTATTTTACATTGCGTTTCTTATCCCAACCAAATATTGACTCTAAAACACATCATTTGAGTGCTAATGCCTGACTCTCATAGTGTCACAGCTTATAACATCTCCATGTTATGCCAAAGGCTCAGCGAGTAGCTGCAGATAGGATGCAGACTGAACAAAGCATCATCAGAGAGACAGATGGAGCGGAAATCTGCGGAAGTGCAGATAAAAATGTGAAAAGAAATGAACAACTCTGTTTTGAGGGAAATGCTAATTTAATTTGCTAAATTATAGGAAATGTTGCTTTATTCCTGGACACACTTAATTAATAAGAAATCATTATTGTATAATATCATACAAATATGAAGGTATATGATCAGACTTTGTCTGTGAAAGTAATTATTTATTGACTAATAATTTAGCTTGACAGCTATAATTATGTTTTATGCTAACTGATGGAACATGATATAATAGACAGTTTTTCTGTCCTTGGAAAATTTTGAATTCTTCATATTTGGGTAAGCTATTCCTTTAAGTAGTTGTGTGATCTTACAAATCATTAAAAAAATAAGTTGTCTAACGATAGTCCCTGAATTGTGTAAGATGTCACTTACTTGCAAGGCTGTTTCACATTATCTATACACACTCACATTCATAATTGGCAAAGCAAGTTTATTTATATAGCACATTTAATACACAATGATAATCCAAAGTGCTTTAAATAAAAGGAAGTCAAATGATCATAAAAATATAATCACAACAATAAAAACAAGGAATTAAAATGATTTAAAAATGTATTTTAAATGAATTAAAACAGTTAAAAATAGAAAAATTATTATACATAATATAGAGTGCAATCAGTTCAGATGTGGCACAGTGCTCATTCAGTAAATGCACAGCTAAACAGAAGAGTTTTGAGTCTAGATTTCACAGACTTCGAAAGATACACACATCCTATACGTTTGTGTGTGTGTGTGTGTGTGTGTGTGTGTGTGTGTGTGTGTGTGTGTGTGTGTGTGTGTGTGTGTGTGTGTGTGTGTGTGTGTGTGTGTGATGATTTGCACATATGAGAAGGAAGTTTAGGACAGGTCATCACCAGAGGCACAGTGAATCAGAGCTGTGATGTAGTGAGATGCGTTCTCTTCCTGTCTGTCATTGTGCTTTACATCTGCATCACTGATGGGGGGATGACAGAGCTCGGACCACCCATCCTCCATCCCTGCTGACGTCAGCCCACATCTGAGTCAGTGAACAAACCAGCATTCTCTCCTCACCCAAAAAAGCTACACATATGGAAATAAATTATCTTTCAACTATATGTATTAGTTTTGCTTTTATCGTTCATTTAGACTAAAAATGTGTTAATTACATACAAATTAGATATGGGCTCTTGAAATGCATTGTTAGATTAAGTACACGATTCTCTCCTGCATTCTGCAAATTCCTTCAGTATCCCTCCTCCATCTCCACTCCACCCTCATGTCTAATTATTACAAAATTTGTTCAAGCAAGTCCAAGTTTTCAATTTGAACTTGTCACGTAATGCTGACCGGAAGGAACACGGAGCCGACGATAAGCGAATTAAGACTTTATTAATCCAACACAGGGTATATCCAACATGGAACACTGAGGAATGTGTATGTGGTTTGTAGACCCGACCAAACTGAACAGAAAGGACAAGGCTTTTAAAGACAGGCAAATGAGGGACTAAGGAGACACACCTGGGAACTAATCAATCAAGGGAGACAGAAACTGGGTCACAATGAACATGGGGAAAACACAACATAAAGAGTCCAGGGGTGTGACATTACTCCCCCCTCCCGGAGCCAGGGAGGAGACAGGAGGGATCAGGAGCAGTAAGAGCCCAGCAGGACCCAGGCCACAGCCATAACGGCCCAAGGTGGAGCCGATGGTGGGAGGAGCCGTGGAGGAGGAATGGCCGCCGACCCTCTTCAACATTTATACACTGTGTTATTCACTATAAATCTGTCAGACTGTGCAAACTCTTCTGAAGAGCATGGTCATATAACAGACGAAAAGATTGTCATGTCATTTAACCTTATTTCACCTTTTTAATATAAAAACCATATGCATATCAAAATATAAAATGGCGAAATGGGAATATACAAAATAAAATTGTGCATGATTACCACAAAAAAAAAAAATATTTTTTTAATGTATAAAAAGATAGTAAGAGACAAGAGCGTTATAGCCATTTAGAACTGCTCATTATGAATGATGTCATTCTACAGTACTGCATGAACCTTCATCCAAACATACTGAAGGGTCAGTAATTCATTCATATTGGTGAAATAAAATCTCTTACTTGCACTGTGAGAGTTTTACATATTCTGAAAATGAATGGAGAAAGCCCTTTATCTCTCATTATTTATACTCTCAGTTTGATTTCTCATACAGTATTTGTCTGAAAAGATTACCAATTGGCCTAAATCAGTATCTGAAGTGGAAAAGAGAGAAAAAAAAGATAGCATTGGCAAGTTATGTAAATTACCGGACACAACACTACATTATTATGTATAACACACACAGCTAGTGAATATGTTTCATTATGGTCTTTGGGGCAGTGCATGCATCTTGGCTTTAGATCTTTTGTTTGTGCTCAGCCTTACTGAGCACTATCACATATGTCTATTAGGTCGGCCAGAAGCTAATTTTTTAAAGTTTTTGTTTCCAGTTCCCATTTTCCTAATTAATGCAGCCTAAAAAATAAATAATTTAACTGATTTGAATATTAGAAATGTGTTAGTGTGTTATCTGTAAGCCGGGTTAAAGAGGTGGGTCTTTAATCTAGATTTAAACTGACATAGTGTGTCTGCTTCCCGAACAATGTTAGGTAGGCTATTCCAACGTTTGGGAGCTAAGTAGGAAAAGGATCTGCTGCCCACAGCGGATTTTGATATTATCAAATTGCCAGCATTTTGAGAACACAGCAGATGTAGAGGACTATAGTGCAATAATAGCTTGTTCAAATACTGAGTTGCTAAACCATTCAGGGCTTTATAAGTAATAAGGTAGATTTTAAAATCTCTACAATGTTTGATAGGGAGCCTGTGCAGTGTTGACAGAACCGGGCTAATATGGTCATACTTCCTGGTTCTAGTACAAACTCTTGCTGCTGCATTTTGGACTAGCTGTATTTGGTTTACTAAGCGTGCAGAACAACCACCCAATAAAGCATTACAATAATCTAACCTTGAGGTCATGAACGCATTGATGAACATTTTTGCATTTGACATTGAGAGCATAGGTCATAATTTAGATATATTTTTGAGATGGAAAAATGCTGTTTTAAAAAATTGCTAGAAATTTGGCTTTCAAAGGAAAGATTGCTATCAAATAACACCTAGGTTCCTAACTGATGATGAAGAATTGACAGAGCAGCCATCAAGTCTTGGACAGTGTTCTAGGTTATTACATGCAGAGTTTTTAGGTCCTATTATTAACACCTCTGTTTTTTTTTTGTTTTTGTTTTTTTCAGAATTTAGCAGGAAAATAATTACTCATCATTCAGGCTTTTATATTGACTATGCATTCCGTCAATTTTTCAAATTGGTATGTTTCTCCGGGCCTCGAAGAAATATAGAGCTGAGTATCATCAGCAGCATAACAGTAAAAGCTAACACTGTGCTTCCTGATGATATCTCCCGAGGGTAACATATAAAGCGTGAAAACCAACGGCCCTAGTACTGAGCCTTGAGGTACTCCATACTGCATTTGTGATCGATATGATACCTCTTCATTCACTGCAACAAACTGATGGTGGTCATATAAGTACGATTTAAACCATGCTAATGCACTTCAATTAATGCCAGCAAAGTTTTCTAGTCTATTCAAGAGAATGTTGTCATCAATAGTGTCAAACGCAGCACTAAGTTCCGATAGCACTAATAGAGAGATACAATAATGATCAGATGATAAGACCAGGTCATTTGTAACTCCAAGGAGAGCAGTCTCAGTACTATGATACAGTCTAAATCCTGACTGGACATCCTCACAGATACCATTTTTCTCTAAGAAGGAATATAATTTTGAGGATATAACCTTTTCTAGTATCTTGGACAGAAAAGGATGATTCGAAATCAGTCTGTAATTAACTAGTTATTTGGATTCAGCACCACCCCAGGAGGGATGAAGACCATCTCTTTTTAAAAGGTCAGGTCTGCCCCAAAACTCGTCCAATTGTCTATGAAACCTATGTTATTCTGCCGGCACCAATTAGACATCCAACCACTGAGTGACGACAGTATTGACGACAGCTATGTATCTCATCACCCCGGTTAGCAGGGAGGGGACCAGAGCATATAGCACCTCAGTATTTGAATGAGCTCCTTTTACATTATAATCCTCTACGTCCGCTACGTTCTCAAAACTCAGGTAATTTGATAATACCTAGAATATCAAAATCAACTGCAGGCGGCAGATCCTTTTCCTATTTGGCGCCCAAACTCTGGAATAACCTACCTAACATTGTTCGGGAAGCAGACACACTCTTGCAGTTTAAACCTAGATTAAAGACCCATCTATTTAACCTGGCATACACATAACATACTAATATGCTTTTAATATCCAAATCCGTTAAAGGATTTTTAGGCTGCATTAATTAGGTAAACTGGAACCGGAAACACTTCCCATAACACCCTATGTACTTGCTACATCATTAGAAGAATGGCATCTGTGTCCAGATCAGAGGGTCACTGCAGTCACCCGGATCCAGTACGTATCCAGACCAGATGCTGGATCAGCACCTAGAAAGGACCTCTACATCCCTGAAAGACAGCGGAGACCAGGACAACTAGGGCCCCAGATACAGATCCCCTGTAAAGACCTTGTCTCAGAGGAGCACCAGGACAAGACCACAGGAAACAGATGATTCTTTTGCACAATCTGACTTTGCTGCAGCCTGGAATTGAACTACTGGTTTCTGGTCAGAGGAGAACTGGCCCCCCAACTGAGCCTGGTTTCTCCCAAGGTTTTTTTCTCCATTCTGTCACCGATGGAGTTTCGGTTCCTTGCCGCTGTCGCCTCTGGCTTGCTTATTTGGGGAAACTTCATCTACAGCGATATCGTTGACTTGATTGCAAATAAATGCACAGACACTATTTAACTGAACAGAGATGACATCACTGAATCCAATGATGAACTGCCTTTAACTATCATTTTTGCATTATTGACACTGTTTTCCTAATGAATGTTGTTCAGTTGCTTTGACACAATGTATTTTGTTTAAAGCGCTATATAAATAAAGGTGACATTGACATTGACATTGAGCATATTACAGTGTCTGACATTGTGCTTGCAAGTTCACACATCTCTTTAATGTTATTTTTAGTGATCTCCGACTGGCGAAGTCGAACATCATTAGCACCGGAGTGAATAACAATCTTACTGAAGTTACATTTAGCATAAGCCAGCACTCATAAATTTGCCAAGATGTCAGGCGCTCCGGCTCCTGGGAAACACTGGACTATGGTGGCTGGTGTCTCTATTTTCACGTTCTGTAAAATAGAATCACCAGTAACTAGAGCACTTTCATCAGGTTTCATCAGGAGAGTGGGGAGAACCTGTATAAAGTTTCGATCAGAACAGAGGAGCTGTGTTTTGACCCATGACTATGCCTCCTCACAGTCACCCAGTTGCCCTGTTGCAAAGGCACATTAGCTGGAACTAAACAGTGTACAGGACTCCCTGAGCTAGTTGCATCCAAAGCCGTATCTACAGCCCTCATATTCTTACTGTCCTCAATAAACTTTGGATGCATGTCTCTAATTCTGAAACCTTCTCTGTCAGCCTAACTATTTCCCTGCATTTATCACATGTGAATCCCTTGTTGTCGACAGAGAGAGCAAAACTGTACATGTGGCAAACAACAATAGCAGGAGAAGTACGCTGTAGTACACTCACGCTGATTGAAGGATGTTTCTGACTGTTGTTTGATGAACTTGTGAAATACGGCGTGAGAGAGAAAAGAAACGAGGCAAAAGAACAAAAGATAACAATAATAGACGTGAATAGAAATGTGGATGAAAATGTGAATGTCAAGCTAAACGGCTAACGAATGCTAACACGTTGTAGTCGCACTGCAAATTTTTAATCGAACAGTCAGATTAGTCAAATTGGACTGATAGAAAATATTGGATATATGGTGGGAATTATGTTTATATTTTATCACTTTAATAGGTAATAATAATAACCACTCAATAAGGAAAATGGAAAACAGAAGCATTTTATAAGTTTTAGACCCAGCTGTATCGGTTTATTTGTATCTGACATCAGTGAGGCCATCTTTTTATGTCAGCTCCTCTGCTTCTGCTAGTCTGTGAGAGAAATGTAAGCACAGAAACTAGAGCACTGGTCGTATTCACCACTGCGGTCTCTCTCTTGCATGCACATACACACACAGACTTGATGTGAGTGTGACTCGTCAGAGTTTATCACTCCCCATTACAGGCCAGTGGTCTGCTGTGTATGCTGTGTGCATAGCTGGACCCCAAAACAGAAGATGTCAAGTGTGATAAGAGTTAGTGTATGTTCATATGCTGTGAAACTCTGCCTGGTGCAATTGCCCTCAGAATGCAACATGACCTGTGGCCCTTGCTCCACTTTGCGGCACTTTAGATGAACATCTCGCTCCAAAACTATGGAACTTCTTCACAGATTCTTTACATACCTAGAGCATGGGAACATCAAGCTCTTTCTTTTTTTTTTTTCATTTAATTTAGAAATGCAATAATAGTGTTCAACAAATTAAATATTTTAGCAATGTCATTTGATATCCCCTTCAGCCAGTAATATAAAAGGTTACACTTTATTTTGATAGTCCACTTTAGAAATTCTAATAACTAGTTACTAGTTATCAACTACTGTACATGTCAACTAATTTTCATTAATTTGCAACTACATTTTAATAACTCTCAGAGTAGACTGTTAGGTTTAGGGTTAGTAGAAAAAGTTGACATATACTTGCAAAGTTTCTCATAGTCAGTATGTTGTATGCCGTGGACCCATCAAAATAAAGTGTAAGTAGATATTGAGCAGACAGTTTACTAATAATCTAATGACTGCTAGTTGACATGCATTCCATAGATAGATAGATAGATAGATAGATAGATAGACAGACAGCTAGATCCCAGTTCTCCCCAGTCTGCTCCCGCTTTTGGTCAACAATAATGAAGCTAACTTTACATTTTTAGCCCTAGAGTTGCAAATTTTAATATATTTTCTTAATGTAGTACCATTGTTAACATAACTTCACCCTATACATAACTAATCTAGGACGTTTTAATCATAGCTTGCTTTGAATATGGCTAATATGCAAAAACTGCATTGTATTAGGATTAAACATTAACTTAATATGCGGAGGTGAAGGATATAACCTAATTATTATCACGTGGGTGGTAAACAGATGAGATGGAGGCTGCTTCAATCTCAAATCTCCTTTGCAACATCTCAAGTAATGTCCAAAAATATCTAGTGCAGTTGTTTTACTGCATTTTAGTTAGAACACATTTTGGTAACTGAATCAAACAAAATTTTACTTGTTTATGCAACTTTCCAGAGTTTGGAAGCTAGGTAGGAAAAAGATCTACCTCCTTTTGTGTACTCTGACATGCACAATGTCCTGTAATATATAAAAATATCAAAGAAAATCTGATTCCCCATTCTTGACCCCTTTAAAAATAGTAAAATCATATTTTAATATTTATATACTTTTCCTAGATATCATAGATTAAACTGAGAGCAAATGGAGACTTGTGCTTAAGTCTTTGCTCACATTACCCCCCCCCCCCCCCCCCCCCCAGTGAGAAGGAGATTTCAGTAATCTCAGGCGTCTCAAAGGACAAATCAACATCTCAAACTATGCTCCAATATTCCACAAGACTGAAGTCTACTATCAAGAGTTCTCATAGTGAACCCTCAATATAAAATATTTCTCAGCAAATTAACCAAACATCAATATGAGTTATGCTACTTCCATTTTATTTATATTATATTTGTATGTATTTCTCTTAAGCAATTTTAGAAGAGTCATTTGAGACAAAGTTGATACTTAAAGCACAACTGACAAATGATTGATCTTGAGCAATGAAATAGCAATTTTCTATGTAATTGATAGGATTGATAATAAATATTTGTTATATATATATATATATATATATATATATATATATATATATATATATATATATATATATATATATATATTGTGTTAATGACTTATGATAAAGATAAGTAATTAACAACTTTTAAGTTAGCAGAAGCTTCAGTTAGCTGAACCTGTTTTCATGCCATTCGATTGAGCCTATACCTATACATTTGACATTTACTGATTGTGCATTAATCCAAAGAGTTAATGCCATCACTGTTTCCTTTTACAGACCCAAGTGCTTATGCAGAGTTCTCTCTGTATTTGGTTCTTTCTTATTTGTCGTTTTTCATCCAGTATGCTTAGAATAAAAATTTTACTGGGTTAATTTAGCTAGAGGGGACATACTCTGCCCTGACAGACATTATTTCTACCCCCACATGCCTTTGAATGGACCGAGGCACAGACAGCATCTCATACCAGCACATTAACAAACTAAATCACTGGCTGCTACTCTTCAAACAATGAATATAAGTCCATAATAGTTATTATAGTGAAAAACTAATTACAAACTCTTTGTCATCATTAATTAATTACAATGCCATATCATTACCTTACTGTGCATTAAATGAGCGCACAACACTATATTAGGTGACTCACACTTTGTCAAACTATTTTGAGCACAGATTAAACTGTGCTACCTAAAAATCTTCTAAAATACAATACACTTGGTGTATCTTGTAGATCTGCATGCTTTTTGAGCACAGCTGGGTGTTTATCTTATTTTAGTGCTGTACTGAGGTAAATGAATGCAGACGGAGCTTCCGTACAGCATGCCTTTGATGAGTGAATGGGAGAGTTATGTAACATCTTTAGCACACATGCTCGAATGTGTGACTGCCAGAAGACGATGCAAAGAGATGTGAGAGGAGAAACATTGCTGCTTAGATTGGCAATGGGTCACTTTTCTTATTAGAAGTGTTCAGTGGAGCAGCACTAATCAGCCTGCTGATCTGCTGATACTCCGACACTGAACATGTCATGTATTATCACAATGTTATCTCAATTGCCTGATGGAACCACAAGGTTCACTTGCATGTATCCTGTCAGTGTATTATGTCAAAGGCAGACGAATCAGTGAAAAAAAAAAATTATATTTAAATTCTAGTTAAAATGTACACTTATTAATACACACACACACACACACACACACACACACACACACACACACACACACACATATATATATATATATATATATATATATATATATATATATATATATATATATATATATATGACTTTTATATATGACTTTTATTGTATGGAAAAAAGAAAAAAAAAGTTTTCGAATTATCTTTTGTGTTTCACATAAGAAAAAAAATGCATACAGGTTTGGAACAACATGACATAAAGTACTAAAAGATGATGAAGTTTCAGAGGCACTTTAGTTTAGGGACCAATTTTCACTATTAACCAGTTGCTTATTAGCATGCATATTATGGTCATATTGGCTGTTTATTATTACTTATAGAGCACATATTAAAGCCTTATTCTGCATGACCACATTTTAGATCCCTCAATCTATCCCAGACCTTAACTTAACGAATTAGATTAGAGGCAAAAGTTAACAGTTAAAAAGTCATAGTTAATAGATAAAATTGGTCCCAAAAAAAAGTGTGACAGTTTTATTCAAGGTAACTCCTCAATAAATTCCCTATATATATATATATATATATATATTTATATTTATATATATATATATATATATATATATATATATATATATATATATATATATATATATATATATACCCATTCTATTATTGAGTTTTGTTTTGCAGACATGTGGTTTGATATTTGTTGATTTTCGGTAGTGTATCTCCAGAGATGTTCGATCAGGGTCAATTTGGGGCTCTGGCTGGGCCACTCAAGGACATACACATAGTTGTCCCTATGTCACCCTTGCACCGTGTTGGCTGTGAGCTTAGGGTCATTGACCTGTTTAAAAAACAAACTTTATGTCCATCTCTTCATCTCCTCATTTTGCTTTGTACAGCTTACCTTCTCTTTTGTAGTCTTTCACAGTTGTGCTTAAACACAATCCTGTATCAGAGCTCTTTGGGAAGTTCTTCTGACCTCATGCTTTAATGATATACATTTTCAGCTGTTTGACCTTATATAGGCAGGTATTTACCTTTCCAAATCATGTTCAGTCAAATAATTTTATTTTATATTTGTAATCAATTTGCAGAGGCTACAGTGTAGATCAAAATGTGAAGAAAAAACAAGAATACTTTCTGGAATATACTGTATATAAATATATGAAATCGAAGGGGATATGTAAGGTTTTTGATCCCTATCATACAGCCCAAAACAGTTCAGTCAATGCATCTCATATCAGTGACTATAAAATATTGCAGTCTGAGCAAATAGCTACTGCTGAAAGATATGGCACGAGAGTGGATGGAGAATGACTGATAGGGTGAAACCAACCCTGATGCTGAGATGGGCTGACAGGTTCTGTTTGTGTGCATGGTTAGACTGTGATCAGGACTGACTGCCTTGTCTTGTAGAGGTTATGCCATTGCCAGCAGTGTGGCTGACACAATGAATGAAGGTCCAGTTCAGTTCCAGGTCAGTCTTCTGCAAGAAGCCCACAACACGTCCATGTATACACTGACACACATAAGGTTTGCGCACATTTCCTTTTCATTTCTGGCAATGGTGACCAATGCTAGCTTTGGAAATTATGTGTTTAGCAATAGGGCTCGTTACGCTGTCATCTGCAGGAGTCTTATCTTGCCAGCATGACTCAAATTTTCCTGCAGGCCACAGTCCCACAATTTTGCATGTACTGCACTTACTTATAGGATCTATTTTAGACACACTTTCCCCTTAGGATGTGGCCACATCCTCCTCAGAAGGAGGGTGTGCAAAATGCTGGATAATGCTGAAATAATCTACAAACAATTATGCAAATCCAGCAGCTGTCTCACCCTGGAAATGATGCAATAGTATAGCTTTACATTCAAAACCATAGACGATGATCAAATTACAGGCATAATTCTTTTAGAGTAAACAGTGTGCATTTACCACACAATAATAATGTTTTTCAGTGGTTTGCCACCTTGTATGTGCGTGTGTTTAATGCATTGTCTAAAAATTAGGCATGGGCCTGAATTTCATTGACCCAAAGTGTTGTTTCCGTTAAAAGCTTGTCTCTCTGTCCTTTGCAGATATGTGCAAAAGCCTGTCCCTTGTAAACTTGTAAAGAATCTTGTAAATAAGTGAGAAAATGAGTAAATCTGCTGGGTAATACTCAGAGAGCACACTTCACAGGAAGGCTTGTTTGGATCAGTTTTGATTCTGGAGGGGCTGAGGTCATTTTGTTCTTTGAGTTTGGAAAAGAAAAAAATATATAATAATAATAAAGTGGTAGATGGAAATGTAAGATTTTTACAATATTTAATAGTAATAAAGACTAAGCATTATGTAGCTTGTTCTATGCTACATAAATTTTTTTTATCTAAATGTCATGTTATATTATATATATATATATATATATATATATATATATATATATATATATATATATATATATATATATATATATATATATATATATATATATATGACATTTATCTATATGAACCACAAACCATGTAAATTGGCTATTCATTCATTTCATAATGTATGATTTGTAAAAACTTTTGGATTTTGACAAAATGATCAAGCTCTGAATGAGGTGATGTCTCCTTTGTTTAATATTTTGACAGAATGAGTCAATACTGTGTCTATACTGACCTCTGCTGGCTCATTCAGGCACTAGGGTGAGTTGTGTAGCCTAGTGAAATCTATAACAGGGTGCTTATCCTTTCCTATCTGACATCCAGATTTCCTTGTGTTACAGGTCATTCCTCTTAAGACTTAAGGCCTTTTTACAATGAATGCAAAACAAAAGTTTTATTCACACCAAGACTGGCACAAATAAAACCTAAACTATTGTATAAAAAAGAAACATACAACAACTGAAGACAGTTTTAAACAGTTTTAAAACCACAACAATGCAGTAGGCTACTTTTGTGCATCAAATTTACTTTAATGTGAAAATCTCCAATGTCACCATACATTTATAACATGGGGGGAGCTTTTTTCTTTCAGTCAAGTACATTCATTTATTTGTAGTTATTTATTTTCTCCATTTATTCAAGTAAGATTTTTATACAGTACTGATATTTTAACTTATAGTGCATGCATAAGTATTCAGAATTCATTTTATTATTATTATTATTATTATTATTACATTTGATATGTTGCAGCCATACCAAAATCACTCTAAATTCCCTTATAGTGACAGCAAAGTATTTAGTCCCTTTGCTACAACACTTTAATTTTAAAAATAAATAAATAAATAGGTGCATTGAGTTTCTTTGAATCACCTTTGAGGCACAGCGGCCTCCATAAAGGTCTTAAATGGAAGAAGTTTGGAACAGCCAGGGCTGCATTTGCCAAAAGCATTGTAAGCTTAAGTACATTGTAGACCCATTGAAACCAATGGAGCTACAATCAATTTAGGGTACTAGTGTCTTGTGTTTTCGTGAGAGCGTTGTTTCATGTTCGTAACCTATGTTTGCTTTCTTGTGTGTTTCTACGTTGGATGTCCGTGTCTTCCCGGAACCCCGTCCACTCTACACATACCACCACCAAGCAACATCACTTACCTTCGGCTCGCTTCCCCGCAGTTCCTGTGTCACCCTCTCCTGCTGCCAACTCACCTCCGCCATCCGGATACTTCACCCACTGGCACCATCCGGGACAGTGTATTCCTCTCAGCTTCATCTTTGTGTCTCATTGTCGTCTTGTATCATTGTCATCATTAAACTGTGTCAAATCTCGCACTTGCTTCCTGCCACTCCTTCACCCAGTCGTTACAGAACGCTCTCACCCAACATGGAAGCAGCGAGCACCACTTCACTTTCGGAATTCATCCATCACAGCATCAACCGTATGGATCAGCAGCAGGAGAGCATCGTGAACACCGGACGCGCAATCCAAGCGCTGGTGACACAGGTGTTCGAGCTCACCCAGCAGATCCATAAACTCACCTCTCCCACTGCGCCCACCGCACCACCTGCGCCACCCGTCCCCCGGGAGACCTCCCAGGACCACTTCCAGCCAGAGCCGCAACTTTCGGCGCCAGAGAGCTACTCCGGTGAGCCTAACTTTTGCAAGACTTTCCTTAAACAAATGTTCCATGCATTTTGCATTGCAGCCCCGCACCTTCGGTGGGATCTCCGCCGGGAAGTCCTCAACGACATCTTCGACTCTCCTTCCGGTAAAACTGCGGTGGGAGAACCACACTCCCGACTGTCACGCCCTTCTGGACTCTGGGGCTGAAGGTAATTTCATTGACTCTCTCCTTGCACGTCACATGAAGCTTCCTATCCTTCCTGTGTCTCATCCCATCCATGTCACCACATTCAATGGCCAGGAAGTGCCACACGTTACTCACTACACGGAACCTATAACTCTGCTCACCTCAGACAACCACAGTGAAACCATATCCTTTTATCTCATGGACTCCCCTGTCGCTCCCATTGTTTTAGGTTACCCCTGGTTAATCAAACATAATCCACGAGTGAATTGGGGTTCCAACACAGTCACCTTGTAGAGTGAAAGTTGTCATGAGTCTTGTCTGGTTTCCGCTTGTCCTGTGGTGCCTGTTTCTGGAGACCATGGTGTTATCAAACGTGCCCGCAGAGTACTTGGACCTGAAGGAGGTGTTCAGTAAGTCCCGTGCTGCTTCTCTTCCTCCGCATCATCCCTATGACTGTGCTATAGACTTAGTTCCAGGTAAGTCTCCGCCTAAAGGCAAGCTTTACTCTCTTTCTATTCCGGAGAGGGAGGCCATGGAGAAATACATTTCTGATTCCTTGGCATTGAGGTTCATCCGCCCTTCCTCTTCTCCAGTGGGGGCGGGAGTCTTTTTTGTGGGTAAGAAGGATGGTTCTCTGCGACCTTGTATTGACTACCGAGAGCTGAACAACATCACGATAAAGAACACCTATCCGTTGCCGTTGATGTCTTCAGCTTTCGAGAGGTTACAGGAAGCATCCGTATTCACAAAATGGGATTTACGTAATGCTTATCATTTGGTCCGCATCAGGAAGGGGGATGAATGGAAAACCGCCTTTAACACCCCTAGAGGGCACTTTGAATATTTGGTGATGCCATTCGGGCTCTCCAACTCACCAGGGGTTTTCCAAGCACTCGTTAATGACATGTTGAGAGACATGGTAGATCAGTTTATATATGTTTACCTGGATGACATACTGATTTTTACAACAAAGTAACAACAAATAACAAAACCCGGTGACTCCAGAGTGTATTTTACCTGAGAAAATAGTCGTCTCTGCACTCATATGGGAGGTCAAGTCGAAGGTCAAGATGGCCTTAGAAGGGGTAACGCCTCCGCCCGGTTGCCCACCGAATTGTTTATTTGTGCCGGAGGAGTTACGGTCTGAAGTTATTCAGTGGGGTCAATGCTCTAACCTTGCTTGTCATCCAGGGATAAGCCGAACCAAGGGTTTAGTTAAGCAACGATTCTGGTGGCCCCTTATGGCTCGTCAAGTCAAGTCAAGTCACCTTTATTTATATAGCGCTTTAAAAAAAAACATTGCGTCAAAGCAACTGAACAACATTCATTAGGAAAACAGTGTGTCAATAATGCAAAATGATTGTTAAAGGCAGTTCATCATTGAATTCAGTGATGTCATCTCTGTTCAGTTAAATAGTGTCTATGCATTTATTTGCAATCAAGTCAGCGATATCGCTGTAGATGAACTGACCCCAACTAAGCAAGCCAGAGGCGACAGCGGCAAGGAACCGAAACTCCATCCGTGACAGAATGGAGAAAAAACCCTTGGGAGAAACCAGGCTCAGTTGGGGGGCCAGTTCTCATCTGACCAGACGAAACCAGTAGTTCAATTCCAGGCTGCAGGCTCGTGATGTCCACGATTTTGTTTTGGCTTGCTCAGTTTGCGCCAGTGGTAAGTCATCTAACCGGCCTCCAGATGGGCTTCTTCAACCGCTGTCTGTCTCTTCGAGACCCTGGTCACATATCGTTTAAGATTTTGTTACCACCCTCCCACCCTCTAATGGCATGACGGTCGTTTTGACCATAGTGGACCGTTTCTCGAAGGCGGCACATTTCATTCCCTTGCCCAAATTACCTACAGCCAAGGAGACAGCGGTCACTGTCCTTGATCACGTCTTTCGGTTACATGACCTCCTGGTAGACGTGGTTTCTGACAGGGGATCCCAATTCATATCCAAATTTTGGAAGGAGTTTTGTAAATTGATGAAGCAATGGGTTAGCTGGAATCACCAGGAGTTCTTCAACCGCTGTCTGTCCCTTCGAGACCCTGGTCACATATCGCTCTAGATTTTGTTACCGCCCTCTAATGGCATGACGGTCGTTTTGACCATAGTGGACCGTTTCTCGAAAGGCGGCATATTTCATTCCCTTGCCCAAATTACCTACAGCCAAGGAGACAGCGGTCACTGTCCTTGATCACGTCTTTCGGTTACATGGCCTACCGGTAGACGTCGTTTCTGAAGGGGGTTCCCAATTCATATCCAAATTTTGGAAGGAGTTTTGTAAATTGATGACACCCAACTCTACTTCTCACTCCAACCAGGTGACCCGACGGTAGCTGCTCGCATTTCAGCCTGTCTGAGTGACATCTCTAGCTGGATGAATAACCATCACCTTCAGCTTAAACTTACGAAGACAGAACTCCTGGTGATTCCAGCTAACCCATTGCTTCATCACAACATCTCTATACAGCTGGGCTCATCAACCATTACTCCTTCGAGGACAGCTAGAAACCTAGGAGTTGTGATGGATCATCAGTTAAGCTTCACTGACCACATTGCTACAACTACCCGGTCCTGCAGGTTTGCCTTATACAACATTAGGAAGATTAGACCCTTCCTGTCAGAGCAAGCAACCCAACTTCTTGTCCAAGCTCTTGTTCTCTCCAGACTGGACTATTTATTGTAATGCTCTCCTGGCGGGCCTTCCTGCATGTACTGTCAAGCCTCTGTAATTGATCCAGAATGCAGCAGCGAGGGTTGTCTTCAATGAGCCAAAAAAAGCTCACGTTACTCCTCTTCTCATCAGGTTACACTGGCTACCAGTAGCTGCTCACATCAAATTCAAGGTACTGATGATAGCCTACAAGACGACCACTGGCACGGCACCAACTTACCTAAACTCATTGGTTAAATCTTATGTGCCCTCCAGAAGTTTGCGCTCTGCAAGTGAACGACGCCTTGTGGTACCATCGCAAAGAAGTTCAAAATCACTCTCACGGACCTTTTCCTGGACTGTGCCCAGCTGGTGGAATGACCTCCCAATCTCAATTCGTAGAGCTGAGTCTTTACTGATTTTCAAGAAACATCTAAAGACTCATCTTTTTCGCCTGCACTTAACCAACTAACACTAGCACTTTTCCTTTACTTGTCTTTTCATTTTATAAAAAAAAAACCTGCCTATGCGTTCTATACTAGACTAACTGACACTTGTATACTGTTGTTGTTCTCTTGTTGACCTGACTGCTTCTATTGTTCTCATTTGTAAGTCGCTTTGGATAAAAGCGTCTGCTAAATGATTAAATGTAACTGTAAATGTAAATTGTTAGGAGCGACGGTTAGTCTGTCTTCGGGTTATCATCCCCAGAGTAACGGGCAGTCTGAGCGAGCCAACCAAGATTTAGAGAGAACGTTGCGATGTTTAGTCTCCAAGAATCCTTCTTCCTGGAGCCAACAACTCTCTATGGTGGAGTAAGCTCACAATTCGTTACCAGTGTCAGCCACGGCCTCTCTCCGTTTCAGTGCAGCTTAGGTTACCAGCCACCGGTTTTTCCTAGTCTGTAGTCTGGAGTCGCGGTCCCCTTCGCTCACGCATTTGTCCAGAGGTGTCACCGCACCTGGACCAGAGCCCACGAGACTCTGCTCCGGATAAGGGAGCGCACTAAGACCAAGGCCGATCGCCACCGGTCAAAGCCTCCCGTTTACATCGTGGGTCAAAATGTGTAGCTTTCTACTAACAATATTCCTCTCCGCTCCGTTTCTAACAAATTAGCTCCCAAATTTATTGGCCCGTTTCCTGTCACCAAGATCATTAGTCCAGTGACAGTCCGCCTCAAACTACCTCCAGCGTACAGGAGAATACATCCCGCCTTCCATGTGTCCAAAATTAAACCTGTGTATTATTCATGTATTAATCCGCCTACCCCGGTTCCCCCACCGCAGCGTCTCGTAGATGGGGAAACAACTTATTCGGTGAATCGTATTCTGGACTCAAGACGGAGGGGACAAGGATTCCAGTACTTGGTGGACTGGGAAGGTTACGGTCCGGAGGAGAGGAGTTGGGTACCTGCTAGGGACATACTGGATCACTCCCTTATTGATGATTACCTGGAGGCCCTTCTGGGAACTCCAGGAGGCGTTCTTAGAGGGGGGGGGGCTCTGTCACGGTTAGTAAACCGTGATCTCAGGGTTTTGCACTTTGTGGGTGAAGTCTGTGTGTTACACGTCAGCACTGATTAGTTTGTGGGCTTCTCCGCTAATTGTCATAAGCAACAGCTGTCACTCATTACTCATCCCTATATATTGGCTTGTCTAGCGTCTTGTCATTCACCCACTGAATCTTCTAGAGAAGGCGAGCGTGAACAGGAGCACATTTTGTTTTTCACAAGTTCATCAAACAACCGCAGTAAGAATATTTCATCAAGCACGGTGAGTAATGGCTTCTCCTGTCATTGTTACTTGCACCTCTTGCCACATGTACAGTTTATCTATCTCTGTCGCTGATGAGGTATTCACATGTGATTAATGCAGGGAAATAGTTAGGCTGACAGAGAAGATTTCAGAATTAGAGACACGCATCCAAACTTTAATTGAGGACAGTAAGAACGTTAGGGCTCTAGATACAGCTTTGGATGCATCTAGCTCAGGGATTCCTGTACATTGTTCGGTTCCGGAAACAGAGCCCCTGCAGCAGGGCAACTGGGTGACGGTAAGGCAGCGTAGTCGTGGGTCAAAACACCGCTCTTCTGTTCCGATCAAAACATTAAACAGGTAATCCCCACCTGATGAAAGTGCTCTAGTTATTGGTGATTCTATTGTACGGAACATGAATATAGAGACACCAGCCACCATAGTCAAATGTTTACCGGGAGCCTGAGTGACTGACATCTTGGCAAATTTAAAAGTGCTGGCTAATGCTAAACGTAAATACAGTAAGATTGTTATTCATGCCGGCGCTAATGATGTTCGACTTTGCCAGTCGGAGATCACTAAAAATAACATTAAAGAGGTGTGTGAACTTGCAAGCACGATGTCAGACACTGTAATATGCTCTGGTCCCCTCCCTGCTTACCGTGGTGATGAGATGCATAGCAGATTGTCATCACTCAATGGCTGGATGTCTAAGTGGTGCCCACAGAATAACATAGGTTTCATAGACAATTGGACAAGCTTTTGGGGCAGATCTGACCTGTTTAAAAGAGATGGTCTTCATCCCTCCTGGGGTGGCGCCACTCTTTTCTCTAGAAATATGGCAAATAGTCTTAGTGTTTATACTTGACTAACTGGGGCCCAGGTCAGGAAGCAGACAGACTGGCTAAACCGACCGTCTGCTAGCTGCCTCCCGTCACAGAGGTCAGTTAATTCTCAGCACATAGAGACTTTTTCACCTAGATATTACACTATAGAGACTGTGTCTGTTCCCCGAACTAGAAAAAAAAAAACGTCCAAACCAAGTTAAGATTAACAATTTAATTGAGGTTCAACAATAAAAAACAGAAGCAATATGGATAAACAAATGATAAAGCTTGGCTTATTGAATATCAGATCCCTTTCTACGAAAACACTTTTTGTAAATAATATGATCACTGATCATAATATAGATGTAATATAGTATAATATAGATGTACTCTGTTTGACAGAAACCTGGCTAAAACCTGATGATTACATTATTTTAAATGAGTCCACCCCCCAAGATTACTGTTATAAACATGAGCCGCATCTAAAAGGCAAAGGTGGAGGTGTTGCTTCAATTCATAACAACGTTTTCAGGATTTCTCAGAGGGCAGGCTTCAAGTATAACTCGTTTGAAGTAATGGTGCTTCATATAACATTATCCAGAGAAACAAATTTTAATGATAAATCCCCTGTTATGTTTGTACTGGCTACTGTATACAGGCCACCAGGGCACCATACAGACTTTATTAAAGAGTTTGGTGATTTTACATCCGAGTTAGTTCTGGCTGCAGATAAAGTTTTAATAGTTGGTGATTTTAATATCCATGTTGATAATGAAAAAGATGCATTGGGATCAGCATTTATAGACATTCTGAACTCTACTGGGGTTAGACAACATGTTTCAGGACCTACTCATTGTCGAAATCATACTCTAGATTTAATACTGTCACATGGAATTGATGTTGATGGTGTTGAAATTATTCAGCCAAGTGATGATATCTCAGATCATTATTTAGTTCTGTGCAAACTTCATATAGCCAAAATTGTAAATTATACTTCTTGTTACAAGTATGGAAGAACCATCACTTCTAACACAAAAGACTGCTTTTTAAGTTATCTTCCCGATGTAACCAAATTCCTTAGTATATCCAAAACCTCAGAACAACTTGATGATGTAACAGAAACTATGGACTCTCTCTTTTCTAGCACTTTAAATAAAGTTGCTCCTTTACACTTAAGGAAGGTTAAGGAAAACAGTTTGACATCATGGTATAATAAGCATACTTGCACCCTAAAGAGAGCAGCCCGAAAAATGGAGCGCAGCTGGAGGAAAACAAAACTAGAGGTATTTCGTATTGCTTGGCGGGAAAGTAACATATCCTACAGAAAAGCATTAAAAACTGATTTGATTACTTTTCTTCTCTTTTAGAAGAAAATAAACATAACCCCAGGTATTTATTCAATACAGTGGCTAAATTAACGAAAAATAAAGCCTCAACAAGTGTTGACATTTCCCAACACCACAGCAGTAATGACTTTATGAACTACTTTACTTCTAAAATTGATACTATTAGAGATAAAATTGCAACCATTCAGCCGTCAGCTACAGTATCACATCAGACAGTGCACTATAGACCCCCTGAGGAACAGTTCCACTCATTCTCTACCATAGGAGAGGAAGAATTGTATAAACTTGTTAAATCATCTAAACTAACAACATGTATGTTAGACCCTATACCATCTAAGCTCCTAAAAGAGGTGCTTCCAGAAGTCATAGATCATCTTCTGACTATTATTAATTCCTCATTGTCATTAGGATATGTCCCCAAAACCTTCAAACTGGCTGTTATTAAGCGTCTCATCAAAAAACCACAACTTGACCCCAAAGAACTAGTTAATTATAGACCAATCTCGAATCTCCCTTTTTCTGTCCAAGATACTAGAAAAGGTGGTATCCTCACAATTATATTCCTTCTTAGAGAAAAATGGTATATTTGGGGATTTCCAGTCAGGATTTAGACCGTATCATAGTACTGAGACTGCTCTCCTTAGAGTTACAAATGATCTGCTCTTATCATCTGATCGTGGGTGTATCTCTCTATTAGTTTTATTGGATCTTAGTGCTGCGTTTGACACAATTGACCAAAACATTCTTTTGCATAGACTTGAACACTTTGTTGGCATCAGTGGAAGTGCATTAGCATGGTTTAAATCATACTTATATGACCGCCATCAGTTCGTAGCAGTGAATGAAGATGTATCCTATCGATCACAAGTGCAGTATGGAGAACCTCAAGGCTCAGTACTAGGGCCGCTACTCTTCACGCTTTATATGTTACCCTTGGGAGATATCATCAGGAAACATGGTGTTAGCTTTCGCTGTTATGCTGATGATACTCAGCTCTATATTTCTTCGCAGCCCGGTGAAACACACCAATTTGAAAAACTAATGGATTGCATAGTCGATATAAAAAACTGGATGACAAGTAATTTCTTACTGCTAAATTCTGAAAAAACAGAGGTGTTAATTATAGGACCTAAAAAGACTTGATGGTTGCTCTGTCAATTCTTCGTCATCAGTTAGGAACCTAGGTGTGCTATTTGATCGCAATCTTTCCTTAGAAAGCCACGTTTCTAGCATTTGTAAAACTGCATTTTTCCATTTAAAAAATATATCTAAATTACGGCCTATGCTCTCAATGTCAAATGCAGAAATGTTAAACCATGCATTTATGACCTCAAGGTAGATTATTGTAATGCTTTATTGGGTGGTTGTTCTGCACGCTTAGTAAACAAACTACAGCTAGTCCAAAATGCAGCAGCAAGAGTTCTTACTAGAACCAGGAAGTATGACCATATTAGCCCGGTCCTGTCAACACTGCACTGGCTCCCTATCAAGCATCGTATAGATTTTAAAATATTGCTTATTACTTATAAAGCCCTGAATGGTTTAGCACCTCAGTATTTGAATGAGCTCCTTTTACATTATAATCCTCTACGTCCGCTACGTTCTCAAAATTCAATTTGAGGCAATTTGATAATACCTAGAATATCAAAATCAACTGCGGGCGGCAGATCCTTTTCCTATTTGGCGCCTAAACTCTGGAATAACCTACCTAACATTGTTCGGGAGACAGACACACTCTTGCAGTTTAAATCTAGATTAAAGACCCATCTCTTTAAACTGGCATACACATAACATACTAATATGCTTTTATTATCCAAATCCGTTAAAGGATTTTTAGGCTGCATTAATTAGGTAAACCGGAACCGAAAACACTTCCCATAACACCCTATGTACTTGCTACATCATTAGAAGAATGGCATCTATGCTAATATTTGTCTGTTTCTCTCTTGTTCTGAGGTCACCGTGGCCACCAGATCCAGTCTGTGTCCAGATCAGAGGGTCACTGCAGTCACCCAGATCCAGTACGTATCCAGACCAGATGCTGGATCAGCACCTAGAAAGGACCTCTACATCCCTGAAAGACAGCAGAGACCAGGACAACTAGAGCCCCAGATACAGATCCCCTGTAAAGACCTTGTCTCAGAGGAGCACCAGGACAAGACCACAGGAAACAGATGATTCTTCTGCACAATCTGACTTTGCTGCAGCCTGGAATTGAACTACTGGTTTCGTCTGGTCAGAGGAGAACTGGCCCCCCAACTGAGCCTGGTTTCTCCCAAGGTTTTTTTCTCCATTCTGTCAACGATGGAGTTGCGGTTCCTTGCCGCTGTCGCCTCTGGCTTGCTTAGTTGGGGACACTTCATCTACAGCGATATCGTTGACTTGATTGCAAATAAATGCACAGACACTATTTAAATGAACAGAGATGACATAACTGAATCCAATGATGAACTGCCTTTAACTATCATTTTTGCATTATTGACACTGTTTTCCTAATGAATGTTGTTCAGTTGCTTTGATGCAATGTATTTTGTTTAAAGCGCTATATAAATAAAGGTGACTTGTGTCCGTGAGAGCGTTGTTTCATGTTCGTAACCTATGTTTGCTTTATTGTGTGTTTCTGCGTTGGATGTCCGTGTCTCCCCGGAACCCCTTCCACTCTACGCATACCACCACCAAGCAACATCACTTACCTTCGGCTCGCTTCCCCGCAGTTCCTGTGTCACCCTCTCCTGCTGCCAACTCACCTCCGCCATCCGGATACTTCACCCACCGGCACCATCCTGGACAGTGTATTCCTCTCAGCTTCATCTTTGTGTCTCATTGTCGTCTTGTATCATTGTCATCATTAAACTGTGTTAAATCTCGCACTTGCTTCCTGCCACTCCAGTCGTTACACTGGGTAAGAGAGTTGACAAATAAACCAATGGTCGCATTGGTTGAGCTCCAACAACTTGCAGAAGAACAATCATCAATAGTTCTGGTAGTAATAGTCTATAATAGTAATATCAAAAGTCAAAACACAGCAATGGTAAAACTGTTGCTATAGTTGTGAAATCTACCACAATAAAAAGAATATAACAGACCACTGATTTGTAAAGAAGTTGAACCTTTACTAAAACTATTCAGCTGTGCTACAATATTTGCATTTATAAAAAAGTATATAATACACATTATTTTGTATGCACACACAGTAGAGAGTTTGTCTAATAAATGTGCAGGGCAATCCCCCAGTTATGCATTACAATAATCTTTCAGGCCATTAATGCTTTAAAGCATTTGACATTGAGAGCATGTGTCAGCATTTTTTTTTAAGCTGTAAAACAGTTTTACAAATATTAGAAATGTGACTTTTAAACTGATTGCTATCAAATAGTACACCCAGGTTCCTAACTGACAACAGATATTTGGCAGAGCTTCTATAAAGAGTTAGAAATTATTCTTTATTATTATGTGGTGAGATTTTTGGTCTGAACCATGCCAAAGATAATCCAGTGATGCCAAGATCATTCCCAAGCCTATCCGAAAAAATGTTTTAGTCGATAGTATCAAAGGCAGCACTAAGGTCCAGTAACACTAACAGAAAAATGTAAACATGATCGGATAATAAAAGCAAGTTATTTGTAACTGTGGTCAGTGCAGTTTCAGTGCTATGAAATGGTCTAAACTAGACTGGAATTTCTTTCGTGAAGATGTTTCTAGTATTTTTGAGAGGGAAAGGATATTTTATATTGGTCTGTTAACAAATTCTCCAGAATCAAGTCTATAGTGTGTTGTCCGGCACAATAGTATAGAAGAGAGTTGATTATAATTTGGCATACAGTGGTGGCCAAAATTATTAGGACACTAGTATTCTCTCCAGCTAAAAAATGGTATTAGGTCGGTTATTTCTATCTCTTGCTGTAGTGTGTCAGTAGGAAATACCAGTTTACATTTCCAATCACTAATTTTGCCATTAATTGTAATAACTAAGTTAGATTTTTGTTTGCACAATGAGTCTGACAACAGCCAGCGCTCCACACAGACATCTGATCTCATCCTCATCCAGTCTGTCTGTAAATACATGAAGAAACAGAACTAACTGAGACCGACGAAATGGCACTTTTTCAACACATGGTACGGCACGGTTCACTTTGGGGGGGGGGGGGGGGGATTTCCACTGGCTACAGTACCTGGTACCTGGTACTTTTTCTAGTACCACCTCAGTTGAGGTTCCAAGTAAACCCATACCATTACCAAAACGTGAGCTGTAATCTCTGTTTAACACGGATTGGCCGAGAATCTTCACCACCTGCGTAACTGAACTTGCAACACAAACACAACAGAACCTAGATTTAAATCAGTACAGCCAGCGAAGGATAGAATGCAACTGTTTTTAACAACCCAAAAATCAATTTTGTTTTCTGTTGAGGAAGTACAGACGTTCCTCTCGTTGATAGCAGAGGAGCTGATCCAGCGAGAGCTTGATGGGGTGACATGAAATTAAAAAGTTTTTCACAAGTTGCAGCAGTTGAGGTGGCGCAACAATAAAAACATGAATAATCCAGCAAACTCTAAAGCAGTACTAAAGTGCAGCAGAAACGCAAACCGAGCTGAGTCGAGCCATGCCGTACCATACTGAGCCATACCGAGCAGAGTCGTACCACGCAGTTGGAAAGAGCCACAAGATGCTTCAAGAAACATAACTTCAAAGCTACAGTACTGTTGAAAGTGTTAGACACTTGCTAACAAAATGCTGTCAAAAATAATGTCATAAATAGATTTTATCAATCAACTTCTATTAACTAAACTAAATCAGCATTTGGTGTGACCATCCTTTGTGTTTAAAGCAGCTTTTGCACTAGGCACTTAATATTTAGGAATAATATAAATATGATTGTGCCAACACCATTGAATGAGATTTTTTTTCTAACTGAATTAAGCTGGAAAATGATATTGCAATGGTTCTCAAATTAACTTGTTTTAACACAATGTCTGCATCAAAATTGTATATAGGCAATAAACAGCATTTGAAAATAGTATTTACAATTTCACAGCATTAATTTAACAGTAGATGAATAGAACCCAGATGACTTATAGGATGTTGTTTTCACATAGTATCCACGCCCCCCTAAACGGCTCGTTCTAACACGCCTCGACATGTCTATGTCACGATGTGGAAAGATTTGCATAACACTGCCCAAATGTGCACACAAAGAAAGAAGGTGTGACTTTGATTTTCACTGTTGCTGCCGATGCCATTTTGTGGAAACGCTGTGTTTCATTGTGAAAGTGAAGCTACTTTCTTTTGCCTTCCAATAGAGGACACAACTAGAAATCAGTGGTTAAGTTGTATTTACAACACTGTTGTATTCAACCAAAATATTCAGATGTGTGCAGCACATTTTACAGAGGATGAGGACTGTTTCCAGTGAGAGTAGCCTACAATGCCGGTGTCTGTTTCTATGAAGTGGGGCAGTTACAACTTTCCAAGGACAGTGTGGCGCTTCTCACTCACAATCTGTAAGTCCGTTTACATATTTAAAGATTTGCCACTGATGAGTCAAATGTGAGTTTTAAGCACCTGGCGGTGCCGGGGGGGCCTTGGGGGGTCTCAAGACCCTGCCCAAAAAAGGCTTTACCCCCTATTTACCCCCCCCCCCACCCTCTTCCTGATTAAAAAATATATATGTCCGGGATAAAGATTTAAAAATGTTTCTCTTCAAACTACGCAGAACAATAATAATTAATAATTTATTTCAACATTATTCGTAAACTGAACCGAGAACTGTTTCTGTCGGACATGACTGATTCAAGAACCGAGGAGCTGATAATACTGTGCATGCGTGATTCAGCATGAGGCAGACTGACACACAACGCGTCTGAACTGAACTGATTCTTTGCTAATGTGCTAATATGAGTGCGGATAAACCGAAGGCTTGACGTCATTACGTTGAACGCAAAAGAACCGGTAAACCATTTTTTTCAACTGGTTTATTGAATAGAACTGTCTGAAAGAACCAGTTCGCCGAAAAGAACCGAACTTCCCATCACTACTGGTGATCCGAAAACTGATGCAACCGGTTCTTGACTCGAGAACGAGTCACTCTTTCGTTCGTTTTCTGGCTTAGCTCGGTGTTTCATCTTCAGTTCTCTCTTCACAGCAGTTCAGTCAGTGTACCATTTGAGTAAATGAATTACTCTGGTATATTAGTTTATTTTGACTCAGAGGGTGTCATCCACGTTAAAAAAGTTAACAGCTTAAGTAATTTGTGGATCAATGCTTATTGTAGATATGGAGACGCAAACCATTTCAAACGATTCAGTTCGATTTGGTGAACAGGTTCAAGAAGAACCAGTTGATTGAATGATTCGTTCATGAACCGGACATCACTACACTGCAGTGCTGTGAACGTGCTCACAACAGACCCGGAAGAGAAGACAATGCTGAATGAAGTTGTAGTTTTTGTTATTTTTGGACCAAAATGTATTTTAGATGCTTCAACAAACTCTAACTGACCCTCTGATGTCACATGGACTACTTTGATTATGTTTTTATTACCTTTCTGGACATGGACAGTATACCATACGTACATTTTCAATGGAGGGACAGAAAGCTCTTGGACTAAATTTAAAATATCTTAAACTGTGTTCTGAAGATGAACGGAGGTCTAACGGGTTTGTAACAACATGAGGATGAGTCATTAATGACAGAATTTTCCTTTTTTGGTGTAATAACCCTTTAAAGTTTGAGCATATTGTTTGCAAACTGCAACTGATTAGTTAGTTAAAAACAAAGTAGTTGATATGCTGTTTTGTTTTTGTTGTTTAGTAGCAGTAATGTGCAGTTATTAGCCGGGTCCACTGTATTTTTTGTTGGTTTTCATGAGACCCCCCATTACCCCCCCCCCCCCCCCCCAATACAAATTGTCTGGAGCCGCCACTGGATTAAAGCAGTGTAGAGTAGCATTTGTTGTTTGTTTCTCCAATCACAAATGCAGACATGGTTTTATGTTTATGTATAATGAGTTATTATAACCCCACTGGATGCAACAAATGCTTTGTTTATAATGTGTTTTATTGTTTTTGTCTTGTCACGCTGGGACACGGCATCACAGGATGGTAAGGCATTGTTTCCCAATCCCAGTACTCTTACCATGTAAAATGTTTGTTCTATTAAACTTTAAGTTCCATGCGAATTGGACATAACTCGAAATTCAGCCATGATTTCAGTTCGAAACGAGTGTATATGTTCCATTCAAAGAACATTAAAGTGTGCAAGACATTAATTTAAAATGTATTTATTTACAGAGGTATATGATTTTACACTTGTCTGTGTGTGAAGACGCAAATCCAGCGCAAATCCATGAATGAATGTTCAGTGTTTTGATGTTAACAATATAATGGACTCTTTTCTTGGTCGTCTTCAGCACTTAACTTATCTCAGACCCATTCTTGTTCATACCACAACTTCATAAGAACCCAGACTCCAGCTTTCTGTGCAGCAGTGAAATGCTGGAGTGTAACCTACTGGAAAATTTGGAAGATTTAGTGGCCCAGGGAAGGGGTGAGGAAGAGCTGGCAAACCCTGAACATGACGACATTGTTTCACTGCCTTCGCTGACACACATGAGACGCTGCATGCACACACGCACACACACACACACACACACACACATGTTTGTTTTTGTGAAAATTGGGGACATCCCATAGGCATAATGGTTTTTATACTGTACAAACTGTATATTCTATCGCCCTTCACCAACCCTACACCTAAACCTAACCCTCACAGGAAACTTTGTGCATTTTTACTTTCTCAAAAAAAAACTCATTCTGTATGATTTATAAGCATTTTTAAAAATGGGGACATGGGTTATGTCCTCATAAGTCAGGAAATGTTTTGCTTATCTGCGGAGGAAATCTCTATGTCGGATCAACTACTGTGGTTGCGTCAGGGTGAAACAACGACCAGTGAATAGACCATTCTGTTTTGAACATTGGCGGCAGCTAGTGGATGGAACAAAGCAGTGCTTCTAAGCACGAATCGTCAAGGTCTTAATCCATGGATCTGTGCACAAATGGCGATCTACAAAGATTCCATCAGACTAGAGAACTTTATACTGAAGGCCAATAGCATTTCACAGCACCTAGCCTCCTGTCCAATCATCGAAGTTGCCCACCAGTCTGATCCTCCCACTAACAGCCCTCCAGTACCAGAGCCCATGCAAGTGTAATCCACGCGTCTATCATCCAAAGAACAAAAATGCCGGCTTGCAGCGGGACTCTCTTTACTGTGCCTCGCCAGATCATGTCATCCATGCCTGTCCAGTCAAACCCCTACGTCCTTGAGTACTATCCCAGGGTTGTAATTTTCCAGGGTTGCCAGTCCAACTAGTCACCCCAGAATGCACTATTTTTGTTTCAGCCCTGGTGGACTCGGGCTCCTCTGACAACTTTATCTCACAAAGACTCCTTAGCTGTCTCCAGTTGCCACTCTGTTGGCATGCCCAGGAGCTCTTAGTTGAAAAAATACAAGAAAAGCCATTATGACGTGGGCGGGTTAAGTTTCAGGCACCCCCGTTAATTCTCAAGACTGGCCTCTTCCATGAAGAGGAAATGCACTTCTTGGTATCATCCTAGGAAGCCCCTGACTTACGTCACATTCTCCGGAAATCAGGTGAGATTCATGTGATGTAACTCGTTGGTGTCTGTTCTGCCATCAACATTGTCTCACCGCTTTTCCTCATCCAGTTCTCTGTTCTCCAGGGTGTCAAGTGGCTTCCACCCTCATTGAGAGCCCTGAGCCTAATGTTGCTTCAACGATCCCACCTGATTATGTGGCGTTCCAGGATGTGTTCAGCAAGCAGGTAGCCACCCACTTACACCCTCAAAGGCCATGGGACTGTGCCATCGACCTGCTGCCTGATGCTAAACTCCCTAAGGGTCGAGTCTATCCACTGTCCATTCCGGAGCTCAAGGCTATGGAGGATTACATCAAGGAGGCCCTCAAGCAAGGATTGATCCAACCATCAAGAAGGATGGGGCCTTGAGGCCTTGCATTGATTATAGAGTCCTGAATTTACAGACAGTCAAGCTGCGGCATCCACTTCCCCTGGTCCCTGCCACCCTCGAGGAACTCCGTGGAGCCCACATCTTCTCCAAGCTGGACCTGTCGAGCACTTATAACCTCTTTCGAATCCGCAAAGGGGACGAATGGAAGACGGCCTTCATCACCCGTTCTGGTCACTACGAGTACTGCGTTATGCCGTATGGAATTGCCAACGCCCCTTCAATCTTCCAAGGCTTCATGAACGAGGTGTTCCGGAAATTCCTCCACAAGTCAGTCATAGTTTACATTGATAACATCCTGACCTATTCCCGGAACCTGGCCGAACATCACCACCACGTGATGCAGGTCCTCCAGAAGCCCAGACAACACCAACTCTTCCTAAAGCTGAAGAATTGTGAGTTCCATCACTCCACGGTGCAGTTCCTCAGGTACAACATCAGCCCTGAAGGTATTAGGGCTGAACCAATTAGTCGACGTTATCAACAATGTCGACAATAAAAAATTGTTGACAAATATTTTTGTTGTTGAGTATTCATTTGATTTAATTTGACCTAGTTTAGAGCCAGCAATAATGCGGTTTGACCAGTGTGGCGCTGAAGCGCAAGACTGTAATTCAGCCCTCCTCGATGCAATTCAAGAGAAGAAGAGATACAGCGCTCACTCAGCGATACTTCAGAGAAACCGAATGGCGTTTGGATATGAAAATATATGACGGGCATTTTCCTCTCAATAACGAAATAAACAACAACAACAACAAAAATATCACAGCAGTGTGAAAGCAGCAGGTAAAATGCATCTTATTACATCAATGTGGATGTTTGCACAAGCTCGGTAAAGCATTCACGTCGCGTCTATAGTATTTTATGCAATACCTTAAATCAAGCAGTTTTATGGTATTAAACATTATTATTAAATATTTGATTAAAGTGATAGTTTGGTTTGCAGAGATCAAAGATTAATCTAGCTCGGGACTGTTTTGATTATCATAAACCAGTAAGGTATTTTAAGAGAGATTACTCTACCAGTCAAAAGTTTTTGAATGAAAATGTTAAAGGAGCTGTATGTAAGAAATCTGTTTGAATTAATCATAAAATTGCCCTGATGTGTCACTAGACATTAAGAAATCATGTTCATTTCAAATACTTATATCACTGACAACAGTAGTCCAGCCAGGATGCGCCTCCCTCCACCTATCTACCAATCACGAAGTCAGTAGTGTTCAGGATCCATGTTGCCAGCTTTGCTGTAACCTACCCTAACTCCAGTCGGATAAAAATGTCTAATGTTACTAAATCAAAAAGACCTAGTTTTTAATTCAGAAATTCGTCGTGAAAAAGTCCGAAATAAAACCAGAATTTGTATTGGACATGCTTTTGAAAGATGGAGACAGCTGAAAAAGGAGAAGAATTTGAACACAGACGCCAACGTTGCTAATTTTCTCCTGGACAGGTAAGATTCATCTATGCTTGGCTAACTTGTACTTGATGTCAATGGACATTTCATATATTCATGACAGTCGAACAAAGTTATGCATGTTTGTGCAAAGTAACATAACGTTAGCTCACATGGACATATGCTAACATTAGCAATGCATTATAGGAGCCCATTTCTCCGTCATTATGCTGAGACACTGAGGAAAACAACATTAGCACGCCCATTATGGCAATTTGAAACGTAATTGAGACAGTAGCCTAATGTTACCTCAGTAAAAATGATTCGTCATTTGTCACATACGAGCGTACATCTTTACGATTATACTGTCACATACGAGCATACATCTTTACGATTATACTGTCACATACGAGCATACATCTTTACTATTATAGTTAACTAATGACAATTAGTAAATTTTTTAAATACATAATTACTTATCAAAATATCTCTCATGAAGCATAAACATAATTAACAGAAAAAAAACTTACTGTATACGTCAGTTCGTCACTTGCCATTGGAAGCTCATTGAAGCAGCCTACGTTTCTGCTGAATCCTGCAGCTTATCTGGCAAACCTCGAGTCAGGGGGTAGGGGGAGGGGATACACCACTCTACAGTATTTTTATAGTGATTGCAGTACCAGTTTTGGCCACAATCCTACATACGGCTCCTTTAAGATTTTTAATGTTTTTAATGTTTTTTTTTTTTTTTTTTTTTTTTTAGAAGTCTCTTCTGCTCACCAGGCCTGCATTTATTTGATCCAAAATACAGCAAAGGCAGTAATATTGTGCAATATTTTAATTATTTAAAATAACTGCTTTCTATTTGAATATATTTTAAAATGTAATTTATTCTTGTGACCAAAGCTGTATTTTCTCCAGTCTTCAGTAGTCAAGTCAAGTCAAGTCACCTTTATTTATATAGCGCTTTAAACAAAATACATTGCGTCAAAGCAACTGAACAACATTCATTAGGAAAACAGTGTGTCAATAATGCAAAATGATAGTTAAAGGCAGTTCATCATTGAATTCAGTGATGTCATCTCTGTTCAGTTAAATAGTGTCTGTGCATTTATTTGCAATCAAGTCAACGATATCGCTGTAGATGAAGTGTCCCCAAATAAGCAAGCCAGAGGCGACAGCGGCAAGGAACCGAAACTCCATTGGTGACAGAATGGAGAAAAAAACCTTGGGAGAAACCAGGCTTAGTTGGGGGGCCAGTTCTCCTCTGACCAGACGAAACCAGTAGTTCAATTCCAGGCTGCAGCAAAGTCAGATTGTGCAGAAGAATCATCTGTTTCCTGTGGTCTTGTCCTGGTGCTCCTCTGAGACAAGGTCTTTACAGGGGATCTGTATCTGGGGCTCTAGTTGTCCTGGTCTCCGCTGTCTTTCAGGGATGTAGAGGTCCTTTCTAGGTGCTGATCCAGCATCTGGTCTGGATACGTACTGGATCCGGGTGACTGCAGTGACCCTCTGATCTGGACACAGACTGGATCTGGTGGCCACGGTGACCTCGGAATAAGAGAGAAACAGACAAATATGAGCGTAGATGCCATTCTTCTAATGATGTAGCAAGTACATAGGGTGTTATGGGAAGTTTTTCCGGTTCCGGTTTACCTAATTAATGCAGCCTAAAAATCCTTTAACGGATTTGGAAATTAAAAGCATATTAGTATGTTATGTGTATGCCAGGTTAAAGAGATGGGTCTTTAATCTAGATTTAAACTGCAAGAGTGTGTCTGCCTCCCGAACAATCTTAGGTAGGTTATTCCAGAGTTTAGGCGCCAAATAGGAAAAGGATCTGCCGCCTGCAGTTGATTTTTATATTCTAGGTATTATCAAATTGCCTGAGTTTTGAGAATGTAGCGGACGTAGAGGATTATAATGTAAAAGGAGCTCATTCAAATACTGAGGTGCTAAACCATTCAGGGCTTTATAAGTAATAAGCAATATTTTAAAATCTATATGATGTTTGATAGGGAGCCAGTGCAGTGTTGACAGGACCAGGCTAATATGGTCATACTTCCTGGTTCTAGTAAGAACTCTTGCTGCTGCATTTTGGACTAGCTGTAGTTTGTTTACTAAGCGTGCAGAACAACCACCCAATAAAGCATTACAACAATCTAACCTTGAGGTCATAAATGCATGGATTAACATTTCTGCATTTGACATTGAGAGCATAGGCCGTAATTTAGATATATTTTTGAGATGGAAAAATGCAGTTTTACAAATGTTAGAAACGTGGCTTTCTAAGGAAAGATTGCGATCAAATAGCACACCTAGGTTCCTAACTGATGACGAAGAATTGACAGAGCAACCATCAAGTCTTATACAGTGTTCTAGGTTATTACATGCAGAGTTTTTAGGTCCGTATCACATGATCGTTCAGAAATCATTTTAATATACTGATTTGTTGCTCAAGAAACATTTATTATTATTATTATTATCAATATTTAAAACAGTTGAGTAATATTTTTCAGGATACTTTAATGAATATAAAGATCCAGAGATCAGAATTTATCTGACATAAAAAGCTTTTGTAGCATTATATGCAATACCATTCAAAAGCTTGGAGTCAATATAGTTTTTTATTTGTATTTTTTTATTGGGCTGGGGGGGGGGGGGGGGGGGGTTATTGTAGAAAATTAATACTTCTATTTAGCCAGGATGCTTTAAATTGACAAAGACATTTATAATGTTACAAAAGATTTATATTTCAGATAAATGCTGATCTTCTGAACTTTCTATTCATCAAAGAAACTTTAAAAATTATGTTCAGCTGTTTTTAACATAATAATAATAATAAAAAAAAATTGGAGCATCAAATCATTATATTAGAATGATTTCTGAAGTATCTTGTGACTGGAGTAATAATGCCAAAAATTAAGCCTTGAAATCACATGAATCAATTACATTTTAAAATATAATTAAATATAAAACAGTTTTTTTAAATAGTAAAAAATATTTCAAAATGTGACTGTTTTTGCTGTGCTTTGAATCAAATACATGCAGGCTTGATGAGCAGAAGATACTTCTTTAAAAACAATATTACTGTTCAAAGATTTTTGACTTGTAGTGTATATTGTGAATAAAATTGTTTATCCAAAAATAAAACATCTAATCACTTACCTTTATTTTGTTTCTTATCCATATTATATACTTACAAAAGGAGAATGAGGTGTCATTTAGTTCATTTTAGTAATTAAATATAAGTAATTAATATGGTAATTAAATGATAAATAAAAAGTTTTCTCTCTCATCTCATTTTGTGTGTCAAATATATTTATTTGCATAAATGAATTGTATAATGATTGTAATTACATAATATTATTTCCCAAAGCTGAAGTTATTAGTCTATCTTTTATTTATTAAGTATAAAAATATTTGAACTAATTGCAAGAGCTGAATAATCAAATCAAATAATCAAATAATTGACGATTATTCAATTAATTGTTCTAATAATCGTTAGATTAATTGATTATCAAAATAATCGTTTGTTGCAGCCCTAGAAGGTATCCAGATGGACCAGGGGAAGGTATCCGCCATTAAGGAATGGCCCGTTCCACAATCTGGGAAGGAACTCCAGAGGTTCTTAAGATTTGCTAACTTCTATCGATGCTTTATCTAAGACTTCAGTCTGCATACTGCACCACTGACCTCTCTCCTTAGAGGTAAGCCCAAGTCCCTGTCCTGGATTCCACTGCTCATGAAGCATCCCAAGAATTGAAGAATGCCTTTAGCACGGCTCCAATCCTTCGCCATCCGGATCCTAAGTTACCGTTTGTGGTAGAAGTGGACACCTCCAGCACCGGCGTCAGAGCCGTGCTATCCCAGCAGTTCGGTGAGCCTCCACGCCTCCAGCCTTGCGCTTAGTATTCCAAAAAACTGACCAGAGCAGAGCAGAATTACACAATTGGGAACAGGGAGCTGTTAGCGATCAAGCTTGCTCTAGAAGAATGGGGACATTGGCTGGAGGGAGCTAACCCCTCCCTACGGTAATCACTGATCATAAAAATCTGCAAAATCTCCATAGACTGGATTCCAGGCAAGCCCGTTGGGCCCTGTTCTTCACCAGATTCAATTTCACCATCACCTACCGCCCTGGAAACCACAATTGCAAGGCTGATGCTTTTTATTGTCTGCAACTGTAACTGTTTCCTTCCCTGGTCCGAGTATGCACAGACCTCCTTTCGACAAGTTACCACAGGCCTCACCCCCTTCCAATGCATGCTCGGTTACCAACCCCCTTTGTTTCCTTGGACAGGTGAACTTTCGGACATTCCAGCTGTGGACTACTGGTTCTGAGCGAGCGAGAGAGTATGGGACTCAGCTCACATCCACCTCCAGCGCACCATACAGATACACAAGGCCTTTGCTGATGTTCGACGTGCCGCCACTCTAGTTTACCATCCAGGGGATAAAGTCTGGCTATCAACAAGGGATCTGCATCTCTATTAGCAATGCAGGAAGCTGAGTCCCTGCTACATTGGTCCGTTCACGGTCAAGAGGCAGATCAATGAGGTCACCAACAGGCTACACTTTACCACCCAGGTACCGCATTCACCCCTCATTCCACGTTTCACTCCTTAAACCCTTCTCTCCCTCCACTGCAGATGCCCGGAACCTCAGGAAACTCTTGGATTTCCTATCATCATATCATTGTCACATTGTAATGGAAAGATAAAAATAACACATCAAGTGCACTGCCGGTTTCATTGCTCGGCGAGCAGGTAAAGTCACACGTCTTTACACTCGTCGCTCTTCACACAACGAGGCTGAACATGAGGGCTCAACACTTCCACTGATGCAGACATCACAGACGTACACAGTCTCCTTATTTGAAATTTTGGCATCAAAATAGATAGTATTTTGATCGTGTTTAGATCAGCAAAGTTCAAAAAAACACCTGCATTTAATTATAAATTTGCAGTTTTATTGCTGCATCATCAAACAATTCTAATGAACATGGATTGGATCCATTTAACATTCAGCAGGACTACATAAATACAACAGAACAAAGATACATATTAAATAAACAGTGCTTTCTGGGTAGGTATAACAGTTTTCAGGTACAGAAATAAAGCAAAACAAATGTAAAATAACACTTCACTGTATAAATTAAATACATATTAATACATCTTTATTATAACAGACTTTATGATTAATCTTTTAATTTGTTTTTGTATACATTTTAATATTTTTTGTAAGTTTAAATATGTATGAGATCTCCTTTACTAACATGGGACTCTTATTTCTAGTTCTTGTGCTGTGTTTTGTTTAACGCTTACAGTTTTTTTTTTTTTTTTTTTGGAGTTAATATGACAAAATAAACTTAATAAAACATCGGTAATGTTTTGGTCATCATTCAGATGAGTTCAGCTACACTTATGAAAGTTACAAAAGTTATTTAGTTAGGAACAGTGCGTGATCTTGTCTTTTGTTATTTGATTAGCATTAAAGTGCAGACAGCAGCGCTAGGATTATGCAACAGACAGGGTTATTTAATTAATAAACCATCAGTTTGTATTATCTACCTTTTTCCTTATATAGCCGATGGTTGTAAATTGAGGAACAAATTGGCCGATTAACATCATCATAATACATCGGTGGATCCCTTATTTAAACAACAGATCTCCAAACAAAGTATTAAGCAAAACACTTCTTCTTTTGAAAACACTTTTCAAAATATTTCTTTTCACTTCATCTCTTCTTTTGACTAATCACTTTCTCCCTTTTCTTAGTTCTGATAACCACTTAAGAACAGCAGATAATGATGTGCTAGTCACTTTAGTCTAAACACAACCAATTACACACTTCTGTTACTTAAAGGTGCTAGATTAGTAGACAGAACCTTTGGTTATTGTTGGTGGATCCAGATGCAGCTAAAACACTTAGTATTTTTAAAACTATGCTTAAAGTATGGCTTAAGGAAAATCAGATACTGTATGTGACCAATGACTTTTATTTTGTAATCTAATGTAGTATGATGTGATATTGTATGTATTGTATTGTTTGCCACTTAATATTGTTATTTTGTAACCACATCCTGCCCAGGGACTGCAGATGAAAATTGGCTTTATAGCTAACTCTGGCACAACACTGTTGTTGTGCGTTGTCCCTGTACAAATAAATAAATAAAATAAAATAAATAATCGGGGACATGTGGCGACTGGAAAGACTGCAAGGGTGGCTGCTGGCAGGGGCACAGGTGATTATAGATAGACGATTCGGATATAAAAGGAATTTAACTTATTTTGTTCTGTTTGTAAATATGACAGTTCTATATGCCAATGCATTGGAACACATATAGCAACACATCAAGTGAAACCACTGATGTAGAATAAAGTTAAAAAAAAAAAGCACATCGTACAGCATTGGATCATATAAGTTTGTATAAGTCTGACCTGCTGGATCTAGGAATTAGAAGCAAACTCCTAGTAGGATACAAGCTGTGTTTGGTCATCTCAAGGGGTTGATCCACCATAAAAATGGGGAAAGGTGCAAATACATGATGGTTATGGAGACCATTCAGAGATGTGTGACTATAATTCCATAACTCCTGATTTCCAGTGTCTCCATTCGAATTTCTCCTAAAAAACAAACAAACAAACAAAAAAAACATGCAAAATACATGTGGTGCAAAAAAAAACTGATTGAACAATTCAAACCATGGGAAATTTTGCCGTACTGCAAATAACAGAACTGTATAGCTGACGTGATGCTAATAAGCATCTCTATTTTTGTTCATCTGTTCTTCATCAGACTCTTGGTTGGGCTCATGGGTGTACATCCTGAGTAAAGCACAGGAAGACTAGATGCTCTTGAATCATCTGTTAAAAAAGCAGATTCAGATTAAGGCACGGTCATTGCTAATAATGCTTAACAAAGGCAAAAGTTCATCATCATGCTTGGGTAGGCATCAGACTAGAATATCAGTGAAAGCATTAATTGGTAATATGAAAATATTTGTATTACTAATCTCATATTTCAACATACTGTATGTACTATTAAAATATTTATAACCAATTTACTGTCAATGACATGATGCTATTTTTTCACTTCTATGTCTATTAGCCTAATTTATTCTTATATAGACTAAAAATGACTTAAACTAAATTTTTTATTGAAGTCAAGGCATTGGTGTTTGCCTATAAAACCACCACTTGCTTGCACACCTTTTACTATATTCATTACTGACTTGTGTGCCCTCTAGAGGCTTTCTTTCTGAGAAGAAATTTATTTGGGTTTTTCCCAAAGATTTGCCTTTATTTAATTTACCTTAACTGCTAGTGGAAAGACCTGCCCAGCATAATCTGAGCAGCTGAGTCTTTAGCCGTCTTCAATAAATAAATAATATTCATATAACTTCACACTCTAACACTAGCTCTGTCTATTCTATCTACATTTTATTCTTCTCATTTATTAAACAGAAAATCTTGCTCTGCATTATACTAAGCAGGACGTGTCACAGCACTTATATATTATTGCTCTTTTGTTGGTTTGCTTGCTTCTATTGTCCTCATTTTGTAGGTCACTTAAATAAAAGCATCTGCTAAATGATTAAAATGTAAATGTAAACATCTAATTCATACAATGACTCAGAAATACACAATTTTTTTCAGTACATTTTTTTATTTTTTACGGGGCATACAATTTTGATATAATATTGAAGAAAGAAAAGCTTCAAAATGTTAAACTTAAAATATCAGATAATTTGACTGTATGGCATACCAA